>NW_010250758.1:11761-56205 GCF_000690775.1 Eurypyga helias | reverse complement strand
AAACCATTCTATGATTCTAAATAATATACAACACCAATCTTTATTGCAGATTTTAAAGAAGAAGCATAAGTAAGATGATCAGTAACCTTAACAAAGGTTAAATTGTCTTTACTTCCCCCTCCCATAACACAGTCCCATTCACATTAACTTTTACAAGCAAATGGCTGGTTAAGAAGGTAACACAACAGTGTCTCAGCTCTTCATTGCCCTCCGATGCAGTATTTCATATCAAGATACCTGTAAAGAATGACATGGTGTCAGATTAGGTAAAGCTTTGTATGCTGGGATCTCAGGAACTGTGGTAGGTAAGCTGCAGGCAAATCAGTTACTCCTGAATTCTTGGTTTCACACAGGACTTAAATGAAACAAGGAATCAGCTAGGTCTTTGAACAAGGAACCTCAGAAATGATAGTAAATTAAATGGAACAACTTAAATGCCATTTTAAATTGTGCCCTATGAAGGTCAGTGCTCAAATCAAAACATCCTGGAAGAGACATGAAAGGATGTCACCATCTGCCTAAAGAGTTGGTGTGGCATTTTTACTTCTACAGAAAGCTGATGCTCAAGAGATGTGAATTTTAGTCTTGAAAATGGAGAGGCTTGATTTTTTCCACTTGAGGGTTTTTTTTTTTTTCCCCACTTCGAGTTTCCTCATAGTTTTACCTATGAAAAGTGAATGATAGAAGTTCTCCATCTTGGGCACCCTGTACAGCTTAGGTTGTGATGGAGGGATCAAGATTCAAGACCATGAAAAGTCAATCTAAGGTGTAAAATACTTGTTTCAGTCTCAGGTCTGTCCTGTCTCAGCACTTATGTTATGGAGGTGTTTGGAAGTGGTGAGTGTTTCTGAGTAGGGGCAGATTTGGGATAGAAGGAGCTGACAAGAGGATGACCCACAGTGCAAGATACTGAGAGAATGGTAAAGAGAGAATTTAATTAATGGTTTACATGTCCTCAAGAGCAGTGAGAGAGCAGAAACTAGGATAGAAAGGGAGTCTTGCTTTGCTGTTGACTCCCAAAGCTTAACTCTAAAAGGAAAGGGAAAGAATTTACCTCTTTATGTGGTTACTTCCCTTTGGACCTTCATTATCCTTTTTCTAATAATCTTTACTATTACCCTTTTTTTAAAATCTTCTGTGGTACTTCAGACCACAACACACCACACTAACCCTGTGGGCTGAAAAATGTGAATGACATTATCTCACTCTCTTTAAGATTTAATTTGGAAAGTTTTGTTGGTTTTGGGTTTTGTTCTTGTTGTTTTGTCATTGGTTTGTTGGGGTTTTTTTTAAAGATATGAACATATTTTAAAATCAAAGTATCTGTTTTCTGTTCTAACACCTGTGTAAGAAAATTCATTTTGAATAGAATTCATTGTGTGCAAAGAGAAGAAAGAAGTTCATACACCGTTTCCCATTTCAGTTTCAATCAGCTCGTCAGCCCTTCACACCTCCAAAGTACTGCCAAAAGGAGCTGAGAAAACCTTTGTATGAAACTTCAATTACCCAAACTTCTCATACCAAGGCAGACAATTACTTACTCCCACTTTCTTCAGAAAACTGGTACTGTGTAGAAAGCTTAGTTTACTTGTGGTCACAATAAAAATAAGAAATTTGGTCAGAGAGTGATGTGCTGGCATTTAGCTAAAATGTCAAGGGACAACATTATTAAAATTCCAAACCAGAGATAAAACACTGCTAGAAATTTCTTTTCAGATTCCATCACAAGAAACTAAAAACCTGGTTTTCAGTAAAAATCCTTGGCTTCTATTGCTTTTCATTTGTTACTTTTGTTTGTGGTTATATATTGCTACTTATTTTGCTCTACTATTATTAAGAATTTATAATAAATAATAATCATAATAGAATTAGTATTATTCCCATTATTATTTAAAAAGGTTTAAGTGATATCAGTACTTTCTCTGTAATTTCATTATCTGGGAAGAGAAAACTGGACAAATGCAAACATTTCAGTATGTCTTTATTTAAGCATGCAGATTGTTTCCAAGTCTATTCTTTAAGATATTGCTGAAGTCCTGCCTTATCTTTTACATCAAATGTTGTTTAATGGTAACTTTAGGCTGACCATTTACTCAGAACAATGAAAACTCCATTCCACAATCTTCTACAGAACACTATCTTCTAAAAAAGTTCTCTTTAGGTTTCATAGGAGCCTGAGTAATTAAATACAGAAGAAGATAAAAACTCTTTTGCCTGGAATACTGTGAAAAGAATAATTATAACGAATGCTTTGGAGGAGATGAACCTGCTCATTCCATCTGCTTCTGCACGTTAACCAGAGAATGCACTTTGAACAATGGTCGTCAGCGTGCAAAATTACGCGACTATTTCTTTCATTTGACAATGGAAGTTTCACAGACAGGCTTTGCTTGTGCTGGTGTGGTCCTGCTTTTTCATGGTTAAAACAGAGGGTTTTGTTCCCCCTTACAGGAATGTAAAAACTGCATCCAAGAGGTGAACTTTTGCTGCTAGCAAAATCAGTGGGAGTTTTGCTATCGATTTCCACGGAAACAGGATTCAGACTTAATGACTTTCCTGGGATGTGCTGTGGTCTGGCGGATTACATATGAGCCTACTATATCATCTGCTGTATGATCCAAGGCAACTTGTTTTTAAGTAGGGCTGGTTAATTTGATTCTCTCCAAATGATCTTTCAAAGGGTTTTTATGTCAGGAAACACTTCAATTCTCCATCGGTGAAACTAAGAAAAAATAAAGGAGTCATTTTAAACTGCTTCAACATTTTCAGTGCATTCTGGTCTATCGAACTGACCAAACTGACTGGGTTTTTTTGAGTCAGTCCAGCTTTTTTCTGCTTTCCCAGCAGCAGCACTTTCCATTATGAAAGCTTCTAACTCAGGTGGCCCATGCTCTCTTGCCTCCAAACTACAAGTCCCCCTTGGCTAGACTACATTCCCTGCAATGGGAAAGTTCTCCCTCCAAACAGGTCATGATGACCCATGGGAGCAAGTGGACCCCAAGCACAAGGGACCACAAGGAAACTTGGTCAGGTACCTGTAACCACGGTGGTGCCCATCACCCTGCAACACCCAAGCTACAGGTGTACACAGATGTTAACTGGGGTGGTTTGGGAACTTCAACAAAACAGAATGTTTTCATTTGGGAACAAGACAAGTGAAAGGTGCTGACTCAGAAAGTCAAAATGAAGCATTTTCTTGTTTCAAGCAATACCTCTCTGTAGAATGTGAACTTTCAACGTCATGAAAGACTGCCCACATGAATGGAGGATGCAGCTTCCAGCCCTTCATCCTTAGCCCTATCTTGGATGGTGCTTTTAGGATGAATTGCTCTTCTGCCCACTACTCTGGTCTCTGAGAACCTTATCCCTCCCTGAGAGGAATGCTCTAATTTTCCCAGCCTTAGACTAGATCCTGGATTGCAGCGACCTATGCAGTTGTCAGCATCATCCTCTAAGTTCCTTTTAAGCTGAATAGTCACTTCTCTGGAATCTTTTATGGGGCAGCCTTCTTAACACCACAGCACAGTTTAATCCTTTAGAACAAAAGACTAAAAGGCTTTGAAAGCAGCAGATTGAATACACCTGTCTTACCTAGGAGTTTGTCATCCTTCAGCCGAGAACCTGAGTGGCATTTCTGCATTAGTTTCACCTTCATTTCCATTTCTTTTACTCCCATTCCTTGTCTCTTCCAGAAGTTGTTTGACTCGGGTGTCCTAGAGTTTTGGTTCTCCCTTACATCCTGCTTAGGACACATTGTCCCCAGGTGGGCAGAGCTTTCTAAACCCCATAGCTGCACAGATGTATGACACCAAAGCAGATGGCATTTGCAGCATGTCCTAAATGCAATTATATTCCTCCTTGCCCATGGACAGTCAGCACCTCCTAGGACCAAACACACTTTCATACTGTAAATCCCTCATGATATTTAAAGACACTTATAAACATATGGAATTCATAAATTACTCAAGAGCAGCCCAACATACTTCAACATTTTTTTCCTGAAGCTAAATATTCTACAGAAATGCAAGCTATTATTATTATCATGTCACGTGGCCACTAGCAGCTGGGAGTAGTGAAGAGATCACTGCCACTTTCTCTTTGCAGTGTACTAGCCTAATAAGTGTTTAAAGTTTGCTGGACATCTAAAATTTAAAATAACCCATTGTGTAACAACATTTTTCTATGAGCAAAAAGATGGAATTCAAAACATATTGAGCAGAAGTAAAAAAGCCAGTGCTAATAATCTTAAAATTACTGAGGCAATTAAGACAAGCAAATCATATTCTCTAGATTTCCATTAGATTTAAAATAAGGGGAGCTTGGAGAAAATGGATTCAGCTGTTACTGGCTTACATATGCATACAATTTTCCATTGGAATATCTGGGGCAAATTGTACTGATACAAGCACAGGAACAGCTGGATGTATTTTGATGAAGCAATAAAAAAAAGAAGGCAGTTTCAGGGGGCAGTTTGATATAAAAATGAATTTGTCTGAGATAGTTATGGTGCATTAGATTAATGCCTGACTGAAAGACAGCTGAAGCCAAAGACTCCCTCCCAGCATTGATGGGCTTTGGATTAAACTGTAGAGCAGGTCAAATATGAGCTGCACTCCATCCTTAACTATTGCAGGTGTTACTGTTCCAGCTACAAATTGCTGACAAATAACAAATACTGAGGGATCTCAAGTATTTCTACCAGATGACACTGGTCTGGTCATGGAACAAAGACTCCATGCTTCTGATTGATGAGTATTTGGTGAGTTTTCACTATATTGTGATTACTCTGACCTGCAGCTTTCTGCAGCCACTGAATGTTTGTTCTACTGCTGTACTTGGACCATAGGGCCAAAGGTCTCTCTTGTGGTGAAAAGTGTAATGTTAGAGGAGGTTTCTGTCTGGGCTTTCTGCATAAGCCTGTACATTAAACCACTCTTTGTTGCACAGGTTAGGGGCCTGGAGAAGAGTATGCTGAAAACATGTTATGGGGGAGGTGAGGTAGGTCCATTGGAGGCCAGTAGAGCAGAACGCATGTTTCTGCAAGATGCAGAGCTCTTCCAACTCTCTCTGTTCCAGAAGGTGGAGAGGTCCCAAGGTAACGTAACGACGTAACGTTGGCTTTTCTCCTTTCCCTCTCTCGGCAGCCACTTCCTCCACAAAGCTTGTCCAGCCAGAGTAGAGAATAAGAACATTGTTTTGATCAAGGATAATCTTATCTTCTTTCTGGAATGCTGTTTCAGCTAGAGACTGACTCAGAAATGAGAGCTAGTTGAGAGAGTCCAGGAATTCCTATTTAGGTGAAAGATGAGAAGTTGTTCTATTCCAACCAACTAGAAACACTGTGGAACAGAAGCTTTTTTTTTAGTTCTTATCAACCCGCTCCTCTGAATAACAATTACAATAACTCACCCAACACTGTTTGGCAGTGTGGAATTTCAACCCACCTTTACTTTGCAAAGCACTGATTAAATGCAATTAGACACGGCCTGCAAACAACCTTGGATTTTCCTCATTAACATCAATAGCAGTGGGCAGTGAGATCATGGCCCTAATCCCAGAAAAGTCAGTAGAGCTGGTCTGCTTCTTGCAACACAGTAGAGGGTACTACTTGGTGTCTGTCCAGGTATCATGCTTCCAGCAGATCTGGAAGGCTGATGCATATTCCAGATGACAGTATATATTCAGCATGGATGAAGAACTTACTTGAACTATGTGTGGTTTTGAACATATCATAATAGACCAATTATTATCAATACCTTAATATTGCTACCATTGTATCACGGTGTCCCTTTCCTCTTTATTCTGTGGGATTGCTCCCAAAAAGCACTAGCATAAGACAGATCATCCAATTTGGAGACTCCATAGTCCTCTTTAGCCCCAGAGTGTTCCAGCGACATCTAGACCAAAACAAAATTATTTTCTGTGTACTCAGCATATTCCTGAGTGATAGCTGCACCCCGAAAATGTGATTCAGTCCAACCAACTCATCTACATCATGCAGAGCACCATCCCAGTGCCTGCCACAACGAGCTTGACTTGACTTATGTCATCAGTCTCTCTCACTAAGGCAGGTAGGGAGCAGTCAGGGGTGCTACTGATGCAAAGTCTAAACAGGATTTCAGCCTTTCAACTTATTGGTTCAAATCTACCCCAAAAGCTCACTAACCCTCTGGAGTCCTTACATGTAGGGAAGAAACAGTCCCATCCTTGGCTTGTGTGTGTACTTTGAATGAAATTGGGAAGAAAAAGTATTCCCTGGGGCAGCAAGTTCACAAGACTTTTCATAAGATACTACATGCTTCATTCTGATTGTTGTCCAATACAAAACTCCTTATGCCTCTCCACTCCCATATGCCATGGGCTTGAGGAAGAGAGAACAGATCCTGTGGGTCAACAGCTGTTTGTGCAGCTGGTGCTGACAACAGGGATTTGTTTTTTACAACCATGGGACAATCAAGGAACATTAGAATCCCACATGGGATCCACCTGAAAAGGCTTAATCAACAAAACAGGGCTGAAGGGAGGACACCTCAAGCATGTGCACATAAATAAGAAAGTGCTTTCAGGACAGCATTATCATAGAATCACAGAATCATAGAATCATAGAATGGTTTGTGTTGGAAGGGACCTTAAAGATCATCCAGTCCCATCCACTGCCATGGGCCGGGACACCTTTCACTAGAGCAGGTTGCTCAAAGCCTCGTTCAGCCTGGCCTTGAAGACATCCAGGGATGGGGCATCCACAACAATCCACAATTATGAGGAAAGCTCTCACTTCTCTTCTGGAGAATCAGCATGACTGGGTGCCTCTCTGAAGAGCACTAATTCATTGCACTAATGCAAGCAGTATGGGGAATAAATAGGATGACTTAGATGTCTGCATGCAGTTGCAGGGCTACCATCTCCTTGGGATCCCAGAGTTGTGGTGGGATAGATCCCACCACTGTTGCGCTGCCATGGATGGGTGCAGGCTCTCTAAGGACAGGTTGGGAGAACAAGGAGGGGGAGTTTCCCTTTGTGTGGGAACAGTAGGATCACCTAGAGCTCTTCCTGGGGCTGGACAATAAGCCAGCTGGGAGCACCTGGGTCAGGACTACAGGGCAGACCAACACAGGCGACACTGTGGTGGGTGTCTGCCACAAATTTCTTGGTCAGGAAGTAGATAAAGCCACCTTCAGGTAACTTGCATAAGCCTCACATTTGCATGTCTTAGTTCTCATGGGGGACTTTAACCACACCAATATCTGCTGCAGGGACAGTATATCAGGGTATAAGCAATCCAGGTTTTTAGAGTGCACCCATGAAAACTTCCAGACATGGATGATCAAGGAATCCATGAGAGACATGGTCTGCTGGATGTGATACTCACAAGCAAGGCAGAAGTGATCAGGGATGTGAAGGTCAGGCACAACCTTGGAGCTCCATGAAATGGTGGAGTTCAGGATCCCAAGAAGAGAGAGCAAGGGAAATAGACGGACCAAATCCCTGGAGAGCAGACTTGGACTTTTCAGGGATCTGTTTGGAAGAATCTCAAGGAAGACAGTCTTGGAGAGAAGAGAGGACCAGGAGAGCTCATTCATTTTCAAGGATCGCCTCTTCTAAGCACCAGAATGGTCCATCCCAAGGCTCAGGAAATTAAGCAAAGGTTGCTGGTGGCCTTCATGGATGAGCAAGGAGCTCCTGACAAAACAGAAATATACAAGGGAAGCAACGTGGAAGCAAAGACAGGTGACCCAAAGGGAACATAGACACACTGTTCATGTGTGCAGGGAAGATGTTAGGAAAGCCCATCTAGTGAGGGATGTGAAATACAACAATAAGGGCTTCTGCAGGTACATCAGCAGCAAAAGGAAGACTGGGGAAAGGTGCCCCCGGTTCTCAGTGGGTATTTCACGTTTTCTTTGCCTCAGTCTTTACTGGTAAGACCAGCCTTCGGGAAATCCAAAATCCCTGAAACCCATGGGAAAGTCTGGAATAGCAAAGACTTACCTTTGTAGAGAATGATCATGTTAGGGAACATTTAAACAATTTGGACACACACATGTTCATGGGACCTAGTGGGATGCATCCACGGGTGTTGAAGGAGTTGGCTGGTGTTATGGCAAGGCCACTCTCAATTGTCTCTGAATGACCATGGGGATCAGGGGATGATCCTAAGGACTATAAAAGAGCATAAGTCACTCATTTCTTCAGGAGGGCATAATCTTCAACCTCACCTCAAACTGTGGGCCAGTCAATCTCACTTCAGTCCTTAGGTGATAGAGCAAATAGTCCTAGAAACCATTTCTAGACATATAAAAGACAAGAGGGTGATTGAGAACCATCAACATGGATTTAAAAAGAGGTTATCATGCCTGACCAAACTGACAGCATGTAATGATGCCATGACTTGTTCAGAGAATGAGAGGAGAGCAATGGTTGTTGATCGCCTTGATTTCAGCAAGGTTTTCAACACTGTCTCCCATAACGTCCCTCATAGACAAATGGATCAAGTAGAAGCTAGATAAATGGCCAGTGAGGTGATTGAAACCTGGCTGAACTCTCACTCCAAAGGGTTATGATCAGTGACAGGAAGCCCAGCTGGAGGCAAGTCACTAATGGTGTACCTCAGGGGTTGCTACCGGATCTAGGCCCATTTAACATCTTCCTTAATGATCTGGGTGATGGCACAGAATAAACTCTCAACAAATTTGCAGAATATACAAAACCATATTGAGTGGCTGCTCTACCAGATGGTTGGGTTGCTGTTCAAGCGGGCCTTGAAAGGTAGGAGAAATGGGTCAACAGACATCTCACCAAGTTCAAGAAAGGGAAATGTAAAGTCCTGCACCTGAAGACAAATAAAGCTCATGCACCAGTACACACTCGGCGCTAATCCTCTGGAAAGTAGCTTTGCAGAAAAGGTCTTTTGGGCTGCTGGGGAACAAGCTGAACATAAGCCAATAATGTGCCTTTGTGACAAAGAAGTCCAGCAGTCCAGTGGACGGCATTAGGAAACACGCTGCCCACAGGTCAAGGGAGGTGAGCCTTCCCCTCTGCTCGGCACTCGTGAGACGTCTGGGTGCTGTGCTGTGCCCAGGTATGGGCTCCCTGGCTCTCTCTATGGGCTCCCCAGTATGAGAGACACAGACATATGGGAGCAACACAGCAAAGGGCCACAAAGATGATTGAGGGACTGGAGCATCTGACATACAAGGAGAGGCTGAGAGAGCTGGGATTGTTCAGTCTGGAGAAGAGAAGGCTCAGGGGGATCTTATCCATGTGTATAAATGCCTGATGGGGTATGTAAACAAGACGGAATCAGACTTTTCTCAGTAGTTCCCACTGGCATGACAAGAGGCAACAGGCACAAAATGAAATACAGGAAATTCTGCTTAAACCTAAGAAAAACTGCTTTACCATGAGCATAGGTGAATGTTGGCTCAGGTTTCCCAGGGACGTCACGGAGTCTCTGGTCTTGGAGATATTCAAACCTCACTGGACACCACCCTGAGCAACCTGCTGCAGCTGATCCTGCTTGGAGCACAGGGTTGGACCAGAGGTTGGTGTCTGCCAGCCCCAGCAATTTTGTCATACTGTGATTTGACATACAGCTGAACCAAGAGGTATCAGGAAAGCTTTGCTTCCTACACAGAGGAGTGCAGACCAGGCTACAGCCTCATCTTCCAGGATGTTGCCCCTCATGGCTGAGACACCAGCAGAAGAGGGGTTCAAGTACAGAGGGATCTTTCTGCTCCCTTCACATTGCTCGTGGGCTTTGTGGCAGCACCACTGAGAGCTATGATCGGATTTCATATTAAAGCCCACTGTTCGATTTGCAATGGAGAAATGGCAGAGAGCAGGAAGGGCGGGCATTGCCAGAGGTTCAATTTTTCTGTGAAATATGCCTACAAACCAGGGCTGAAAATCTGGGTAAGGTGGAGGCGGGGAGGAATCCACAGCTGGAAGGAGGAAGGGAGGAGACGATGAATTTTATTTTAAACATATGTACTAATCATGGCACAGAAGAGAAATAAGGGTGGGAAACTGCAGCTGGGAGGGGGAGGGCAGACAGAGGCGCTGATGATTATTGTAGATATATTTATTAAATCATTGCTCCAAGCAGGGAACCAGGGTGGGAATATGCAGCTGGAAGGTGGAGGGCAAGGGGAAAGCAGCAATTTCATATTCAATGTTTGCACTGAGCATGGCTCAGGATGGGGACCAGGGGTACAGCCTTGCAGCTGGAGGTGGGAGTGCCACAGGAGAACGCTGGTTGCTAGACCTGTCACGTTAAAATATTCACATCTTGCCTCCAAGAAACCCTGGTGCAAAGGCTTTGTAAAGCTTGTGGAATGGGAGAGCTTTTATTTTAAAGGAGTGAGAGAGAAAGCTTGTTCACCTGCTGGGTTTTTGTTAAGCTCTTGCAGCTCTATTACAAAATTACTCCATAAACTTTTACAGCTGGCCCCATGCCAGCAAAATGTCATTATTAATACTGCTACGGAAAGTGCCAACAGAAGTGAAATACTCATGGGGAGACACTGCAAAAGACATACAAAACCCCAGACCCTCGGAGAATCAGAGGGAAGGGGGGGTGGGGGTGGGAGAAAACTGCCATATGGACCCCGTATGAACTAACGGAGCTTATGCAAGAATAGAGGTCAGTCTTGAAGCCTAGGCAGTGCCAGCAGGTTTCCAGCTTGGCAGATGTAAGTGCATGAGCTCTGGTCAACAGAAGTAGCATGGGGATGTATTTAAGGCAGGGAAAGTCATTATCGTGTGTTTTAGACGGTCTACGGTGATGAGAATGAAAATGCAACAAGCAGGCTATGGAGAGGACACGATCCCATCTAGTGCTGAACCCTTTCACCCTCCAAAGCTGTCACTGGGTGCAGCAGGTATCTAGAAACTGGTGGGGTCTGACTCTCAGCTGTGTCATCTCCTTCTCCCTTGGCCATAATCCTATGTTGTAGACCTGTGTCACAGAGTCTTTCAATCTGTGTCACAATCGCCTGGAAAGGTGCATGTGAAGAACTGATTTGACCTGGTTAGAAGGTGAATTCCTCCCACACCTGTGGTAACATGGCCAAGAGTTTCAGAACTGCAAAGAAAAAATTGAGAAGCCCTTTTGTAAAAATTATATAGATGTAAGTATACATCCATGCACAGGTTCTGGAATTACAAACAATCTTGAGACCACGGAAGTGTGTGTTGTTATCCAGCTCTTGATTTTGGACTTGGAAGGGCCAACACAAAGTAAGAAGCTCTGCCATCACATGTCACTTGGACATTGATTTTCTGTCTCAGGGAAGGCCACAAGCTGGAGTTTTAGAACTGGAAGAGGAGAAATAATTACCAAGCTTGGAATAATCTGACCTGAAGTTAGTCTGAGATGGAGCAGTTTATAGGTAATGGAAAAATCAGATCTATAAAAGCTTGCACATCCATTCGGGCCGCCAGTTAACCTGGTTTCAATTCGTCCCTGGATAATCTGAGGGAGGCTGAACGTCAGTCAAAAAGTCACATTAAAAGCATACATTTTTAGATCTTTTTAGTACTGAAAATTTGTCATGTTCTCATCCTCAGGTTGTTGGGATATTCTCTGGCTTAACTGCTTTCCTGAACAGGATTGCTTTATTGAATCAGGGCCACAGAAAACATCTGTCTCTGCAGCACAGGGGATGCTCTTCATGAAGCTCATCATCAGGAAGTCCTTCATGAATAAAGCATTAAAGCGACATTTTCTCAATAATTTTTTAAAATTTATTTATTTATTAATTAGAGAAAAGGCACCATGAATAAATTAGGGCCTCTGTCATTATCTTGTAACTAATCATGATTGCTGGGTTTTGTGCCCTTTGGATGGCAAAACTTCTTAAAATAATAGAATTAGTCATTAGAAAAGAAAAAGTCATCTTGCCCTTTTCCTGCCAATGAAAGATTGTTTCCTGTACTTCTAATGTCTCGTCTAGATGAACTTTAAAAGTCTCAAGGATTCAGCAATTATCATTTTTTCTGGGGAAAAAGAACTCCAAAGAGCTCAGAGTTAGAAAATATTTCTGAAGAAGCTTACTTTTAATGTCCTCCTTCCTAGCTCTATTTACGTTTAGACTTCTTCCTATACAGCAGCTTGAGGCACTGCTCTTATGACCTTATAATATATCAATTCACCCTTTTAATAACTGAAACTAAGACTTATAAATAAACAAACAAAAAAAATGATATGACTTTATGAACAAATGTGATCTGCTGTTATTGGTGGTCTTTGGATGCTGATGCTAAGAACACTACAGGATAGAGTTGACTCTGGCTTACTCTTGTCTTTCTAACAATGTTTACATTGAAATGAGTGCACTTATATGAAAAAGAATCTAAATTTAGAAGTTAACAAATTAATATACACCCTTTCTGTCAGGAAAAAAGTCCATTATTCTATATTTTAATAAATTTTCTTCATACATTCAAAATTGCTTATCTCATATGATGTTATGCTGTCTTATGTTATAGGCTTTTATTGGAATTTTACTACCTTTACAATTTGATTTTTTAATAAAAAATAATTCTAAAAAATTATGAAGAACTTTTTTATCTATGATTCCACCCATGAAACCATTCTATAGATAGGAAGAGTAAAAGAAATCCTCAAATACTTGCCTCAGATTAAATAGTTACAACTGCGTCATATACTCTCAGAACAACTAGGTCTTTACTGATTTGCTGGATGAAGACGGCCACGAGGCACAGGCAAATGGGCTGGATGTGGTCATGGTGTTGACATATGGAGCCTTCCCCACTGTTTGGTAAATCCATGTCTGGAGGAGAGCGAACCATGCAGCCTGTGCCTTGACTTGACTCGGAACCCCCCAAAACTAATGAAAAAGTCTTCATGGACCTCGGCAATGCAGGTGTCAGGTCTTCTAAATTTTATGTTTTCGTTTTACATCTAGATTCAGTTACATTACATTCTATTTGTCTGCATATTTAGGTGGAATTAAGATAAACCTGAGGACTGAATATGACTGAGAAAAGGACCTGATTCAGATGTCCAGTGGAGTATCATAAAGCCCAAGCAACAAGACTGACTGATTCTGACATTTGACACTTACCATGGTGGAAGATCAGAATTCAAATTCCCAGTGAGCTCGGGCAGTGTGTCTGACCTAACACATGTGGTACCAGCCTGTTATTGCAAAGCTTTTGAAGGAAAATTTTGTTCAAACTGGAACTATACTAAAATTCGAAGTCTCAGTCTTCAGTGATGCAAGAATATAGCTAGCAATTCTTAATCTTATAGCTTTTCTAAAATCATGTTTAAAAAACTGTGACCTGCAACATTAAGTGTTTGGGGTTTTTTGGGGGAGGATTTTTTGGGGGAGGGGGAAGCGAGGTTAGGTGCATCAGGAAAAGCTTACTCTTACCCTGATAAGACAACAGACATGATACTTCTCCAATTTACACTAAACATATAATGGTCTAAGAATAATGACGTCAGTGAAATCTCTGTTGCTTTGGCAGGTGGAAGTAAATGGAGAATCAGTTAATTTTTTATTTCTTTTTTTTTTGCAGCTTTTCTATCCAGCCAGACAGGTGTGCTGGCCACATTATGTTACCATATGTCAGGACAAATGGTTTCTAAAACAGTTAATACTATACTTGGGAAAATTCCATGTAGCATATGCCATTTAATATATGCACATTTTGTCCATACAATTATACAATTGGGTAAAATATACAAAATCAAGTTGTATTTAAGATGATTTTTGGTTATGAGCCAATGCAAATATTATTCTCCTAAGATTCCAGGAAGAGATTAAGTGTAGAGCATTGACTTGTGCAGAGTCTGCCAATTGCTGACTAATTGCATGCCCATCATTACTGCATCCACATATACAATGTGGGTGAAAATTCAGAGGAGAAACACATTGCACAGCATACTTTGAATAGCAGTGGTCATTTTGAGGGAAATTTTTCTATATTTCTCCAGTGTTCATTTCAATCAGTTGTTTTAGGGTCCTCGGGGACTTAGAGCATCATAGCACTGAAAACAAAGTAGTGGGCATGTGTCTGATACAAATGACAAGGCAGAAACAAATATATGTATACAGACCGCACAACTTTTTCAAACTCCTTTCTCGACTAAGTACAAAATCAGGAGAAAACTACACTACACTACTCTTTATGCATCCTGTCTATCAGCAAATGTTTTATAAGACTGGACCCTGGGAATGTTGTGCATTATCACTGGGGAAAATAATTAGAGCAACCGCAATGTATATATAGACAGAGAGACATCTTGGAAAAACATTTCCTATAATTGCACTGTGACAAAATGTGCAGTTAAATATTATACACATGGTGAAAATTACACCACAATTAATGGCATGCCTCTAACATAATTCATTCTTAATGTTTTTAGTAGTTTAGAAAAAGAGGCCTATCAGTGAATGCTTCATGTTATAATATTGTTAGACAACAATTGGCAACAAATTTCGTAAAGCAGGCAGTGTTGGTGCTGGCAAAAAACTTCTGCCTACGTTCAAGATGTTTATAGAGGGATGTTCAAGATGCCTCTCCCTGACCCCAGTTGAAGTTGCATGCTAAAACTGGGATATTAAGATAACAGTTTAAGAACGTTCTCCAATTTAATTGGCTCATTTTGCTTAAAAGTGTGTCTGTATTTAAGGAAATAGAGCTTAATTTCCCCTCCTTGCTATATTTGGTATCCTGTTGTGTTAAAGCCGTGTCGTTGTGTGTCTCTTTAATCTTAACAAGTGGATTATTTTGATAGTAGTCTGTGCTTTCAAAGCTATCTCTACAAACAGGACATTTTCTACTGCTAAATGAAAGAGAAGCTGTGTTATTTTTTGGTTTCTCTACATCTGGGAGACAGCCAGGGACAGTAAAATGCAGGCAGTTTTCACCTAAGCAAATGCTAAACCGGAATCTCAAGGCTGAACTAATAGGTGCTGTTCGGAAGGACATATCCCTTGAACTTAAGTGAATATTAGCATATGAATATCCCAATAACTTATAATCTCCTCCACCACTTAAAGACCTACTGATATTCACAGCCATTAAATGCCTCTTCCATGTCCCGACCACACACAGCAAGGCTAATTACTCTCGGGGAACTTAAATTCCCACTTCAATTTCAACAAGACTGCACTTAATTTCTGTTCAAATCTCTTATACAGCAACAGTGTTGGCCGCAGAGGATATCAGAACACAGGGCTCTCAGGAACTTTCTGGGCCATTAAGTCGATTCCCCTGTTACTGCAAGCAAACACATTGTATGAATTTCTTTCATACACTCTTCAAGCTCCGACATAAAAGTTGTTGGGTTTTGGCCTCTGTTACTCAACTGGAGAATGTTCCAAAACTCACTTGTTCTAATAATGAGGAGCTGCCTTCTAATTTCCAGATTAAGCTTGTTTCTTCTCAGTTTACAACCACTGTATATGTGAAGAATTTAGCTTAAATGACTCTTTTCTCCCTGCTGCTTTCCCCTGTGTGTGTCCCACCCCCATCTTCATTTTACCAGACTGAGCAAGACAAGCTCTTCTATCATCCTTTTACGAGTAAGATAGTTCTTTTGAACCTGCTGGGGTCCTTGCCTGCATCTGCTAGGCTTTCAAATGGCCTTTCTTGAGCCAGTGGTTGAGAAGAGGTCTAGCTACAGCCCTTCATGGTGATGCTAGTATTTTTTGTCCCCACTGGCAATAATTTCACTGACAAATTCTGGGACTGCATTTGTATTTTCATGGTTACATCACATTGATGGCTGTTGGTCAACCCTTGATTGACAAGCAAAAGAGGCTGGTCCTCAAGTTTTTAACAAATGGATAACCTCTGAGCTTCTAGTAGAATTTTTTATTAATTTAATTATTATATTTTATCCCAGTCTTATTTGGACTTTTAGAATCTGCTCTCTACAAAAGATGTATGTTGGCAATGCTTCCAAACCCTGCATATCAGTCAGTACATTTTGTCAGGACCCTATTCATATTTGTGTCATCACTGAGAAGGTATTAAACAAAATCAGTGCTGGTAACCAGTTTGGTTTGAACCCTTCCCTTTCCACAGACCCTGCTTCTGTCCACCTTCATGTGTCCTGTTACCTACTTTATAATGCATTTCCTGATTTGTCTCATTATGACAAGTAAACGTTGGCCATTTTTTTCCAGACCATATTTTCCTGAATTCTTGATACATGATATTTTCCACACTATTTTTGTACAGAAAATCAACAACTAAATAGAAACAACAGTTTGGTATGACCTATGTTTGCTAAACTATTATTTGTAATTTACTATTTTTAATTTATCTCCTAGTGATCCAGCAGGACATCTTTCAAAGCCTGCTGTAGGGCCTTACATACAGTTTAGATCAGGTTTTTATGTCCGTGGATACCTTTTCCTACACTTAAATACAGATATTTTCCCTGCTGGTCTCCTGGCCACAGTGCCAAAGTTAGCTCAACCCAAATGTGCTACGAAGCTTGCAGTTCTCAACAGCACATCTTTAAATCTCTTGGGATGAAGGCAGGCAACATGTCCCACTCAAGACGAACTTTCAAGTTGAAATTTGCAATTGGATGCCACATTCCAAATGATCCCTTCCCATTTGTTCTCATGGCCAATACTGACATCCTTGCTCAACACTGTGGCAAGGATTTATCACATTTTGTTTCCACGTTGCCAAAACCTTTAATCTCTATCCAACTCTCAATGCACAGAAGCCCTACTTCTCTTTACCTGCAGTGGACAAATTCTGTGGTTTCTTTTGATATGCCTTGCTAGACCAAACTCAGTCTGACATCAATCAGTTCTCACTTTATTCCCACTCTTTTTGACATTTACACCAAGGATTTCCTTGCAGAGCAGTCATTTTTGCAGCTCCTGTAGGGTCCCTACTTATTCCCAATGTTCTTCCCAAGGCAGTAATTCCTCCTGCCAAGTCTGAAACACGTTCCTCCATAGTTTTCCCCATTGCTTGTGATACTTTGATATATGCCTCAGCATCTTTGACCTGAAGCAATTCCAAACCTTCTCCACTTTGAAGATCCTGAGCAACTGAGCCCCAGCTGTCTTTCCTAACCAGTCCTCTCAATTTATCAAAGTTTGCTCCACTGAAATCCAAAGTCTCAATTAGAGAATGATTTTTTTGTTTATCCTTCCATTTAAACTGAGTCAGCTCAAGACCATTCATGTTAAACAACTGCCAAGTCCCATCCAGAAAGTGACTGAACTTTATTAGTGGATGAAGTGATTGCCACATGCAGTATATAGAGCCAAATCCTGACACCTTTCCTCTGTCCTCTTTATTCTGGCATAAGTTTGCTGAAATCAATGGGAATTTTGTTTATATAAGAATTAAAGGATTGGGCCTACAGTTTGTAGTTCTCTTTGAAATCCCTTAATATGAAAGGCGCTACACAAATATATTATTATTTTACTTGCTTTTTATAAAGCACAAAATATTATTGGCCATTGAAAGTTTATGGAAACTTGATGAAATTGCAGTTGGCATTGACCTTTTCCCCAGCATAGGAGTCCCTAGGATAACACAGATGTCATGTGCAATGAAATTAATGTTGTGGGCACAGCTGTTTAGTAAAATCAAGTAAGATAAAAAGTAACAATTACCTAATTTGATATGGAATCTTTTTAAATTTTTTTCTTTATCTTGTGCTGCAGTTCACAGCTTATTGACTCATACAGTGCCAGACAGATTTTTTTCCCTTCTGTAAAACCAGTTTGCGCTTACATATGCTGCTGGGAAGCATTATTCGAAATGATGAAGTGTAGGAAGTAGAGCCGACAAGAACATTTTACATAGCTAGCATGTACACCCTGACTTCTCTTCTGCAATTTACTTACAGACTTAAGTTGATTGTTCTCAGGCTAATATGCACAATTTGGAAAATTGAAATAGCCTTCTATAATGTTCAAACACAATCCCATAAACTGAATCGGTTGTTAAAGTAAGCTTTACCTCAAGAACTCACAATGAGGTATCTATTACCAGGAGCTCTAAGCAAATGTTCTTTTAATTAGCTACATTTATCTTTAATCCCTGTTTTGACAGAAACTCTAACATAAACATACATTACAAATACAGAAAATCCAGCTCAAAGTATGGTTAATTTTTATGCTTGACAGAGCCATTTGGAAAAAATAACTGTGACCTTTTTGGAGTCTGGAAAAAAAAATCTTCATGTGATGTCATTATAACACAGTTTCAGAAACCAAGAAGAAACAGTGGCATCTGTAACTAAAGTACAATAACAATTCTTAAACTATTCCTTAAAAGTGGCAATAAAACCCTAAAAAGACCTTTGGGCCTTATGCTAAGGCAGCTGAAAAATCATGTTAAATAATTTCTGTAAGGACAACAGTAATTACAAACCTGGTGGAAGTTTACCTACGTTTCATTCAAGAGTGTCTGAAATGAGGACTGTGAAACCAGATGGTTACGGAGCACACGCGATGGATACATTCCATCAAGCATGTCCATTGCCATGGAAACAACAGGAATAACATTATCTTTAGTGCCTATTTCTTCACAAAACTGTTCATTTAAGTGTTGTTGCCAATCTAAGCAAAATCCATGCGAATACTTACGTATCAGCTCAAAGAAACAGGTCTGCTTCTCCCTGCCCTGCAGTAAGTGTGCTGGTGTAGTTGAGTGTTGCAGGAATGATAGCAGCATGTCCCCTCTTCTCGGTCCATACTGTATTCAGCTGCTTCTCTACTGCCTTTCTTTGTTCTTTTTTTAATTTTCTATATCTCTATTTTTTTTTAGGCAATTTGATTTGAGTTACAATTTTGGGCTATTGTATTCAGACAATCCAATTGATATTTGAATGAAAAAACAAACCAGGCAATAAAAAATACTTCCTTTTCCCACTTTCTGTGTCAATATAAGGAACCAGAGGCAGAACAGAAAGGAGAGAGTTTGAAAAAGACATGAGACAATACAGATGTGCTTTACAGGAAATCAGAACCCTGCAAGTAAGCATGTGGATTAGAAAACAATAAATCCGAAGTGGAATGAGGGAATGTATACATATAGAGATGACAGACAGCATTGACACCATACTAACCTGAGGTGCTCCATCTTCATCCTCTCTGCTATGGATATTTCATATTCAAGAGGAGAAAGGTTCCTCCTGCCTCCTAGCCTTTCCCTCTCATCCCATTCTATAAAAATGAATAGGAAACAGTACTATATGTAACAAGCCATACCCAACCCTCCAACAGCCACGAAACTGGCACACTTTCTGGTTTGCACTTGTCCCAGAAATGTATGGGACACATCAGTGATCTGAAATGGCATTATGAATCCAGTGACTGCAGAAGATAGCGGTAGGTCAATAGGATCTCCAGTATTTGATCTGCTCATTCAAATCTGTCCAAGGATAGGATTCATGAGACAAAGGCTCAACTTGCCCCTAGCAAAGTACATGGAAAAAAATCCTATTGGTACCATGGGAGAGTGGCTAATATCATTCCCTCTCTCTCACAAAGTACACATAGCAGGTCCATCCCATGGCACGTTTAGGCAGGTTAAAGCGTTTCAGCCACAAGATTTTCTCAGCATGTGTTCCCACAGCCAATGAGCTCAATGATGTGTTATGTCACACAGTCACTAGATCAAGAGTCCTGGCCAAAACTTGTGAAAACATTCCTGGAACCATGTGAATCTGATCTGTGTCTTTGTTCCATGCAATATGCACATCTATGAAAAAAAATGCTTCTAACAAAAAACTGAAGATTTGAAGATGTCACACCAAGTAAGACTGACTGCTTAAGAATTTCACACCTCGGGAAGCCAGTGTGGAATATGAATCCTGGTCTCCTGGCTTGTGAAGGGAACCTGAGGGAGGGCTGCGATGCAGAGACACATACCAACGCGAGCTGGGAGTAGAACAGCCACAGCTGTGCACGTTACAGCTCTGGTTGACATGAGAACATGCCTGAAACACTTGTGCCTCATAGAATCATAGAACCATAGAATGGTTTGCGTTGGAAGGGACCTTAAAGATCATCTAGTTCCAGGGCATCAGTGTGTCAGACACCTTATACAGGCAGTAGCTGGGGCTGCTCCCTCAAGTTCATCTGTTCAGACAGGGACTCCAAGTCTGTGACAGGGGCACAGTAGCCACAGCTGGCTGAAATTTCTGCTGAGTTGCAGATATTCTCATTTGAGGGATATCACATTACTTTGGCGCTTTCCATTTTCATGTTCAAAGCTCTTGCATACCTGTGCCTTGACCCCTACTTAAGTCCAGTGTCTTATCATATTCCCTCTCCATCCTCCACTGAAGCCAGTTTTTTTAAGCTAATTCTCTCCAGTCTGCACTTCACAGAGAGTATTTGACTGTTAGGGGTCAATATTTGGGCCCCCTGGTTTTGCAAAGATGTTTTCCCTGGTATGAATGTTGTCTGCTATTATTAAAACAAAATGCAGCATATTGTGCAAAATACAATGTGTTGTTCCTGTCCTTCTTGCACAAATTAAAATACAGCACATTTTCACAGTCATGGTATGGTGGTGAACCACCCTGGAGCCGGCCAGAGAGTCCTACAACGCACACCTTTGTTTTGCTGCTCCAAAAGAAGTTGTCAGGATGCCCATTTGCCTCAGCATTTGCATCTGGCATACAGGAAAAACAAACCTATGCGTTATTGTTTCCAAGGCAGGATCTTCTTTGTTTTCCCTTCATTCCTCCTCCGCCAGAAGAGGAGAAGACAAGTGTCATGAGTTTCTGCATTGCAAAGGGTGTATTCCCATCAAGCAATCTTACAAAAGAGAACCATCTCCCCTCTGTGTAACTGTCTGTAGGGGACATGCCCACAACCCTTCATTTTGCTTTAAAAAAAGTACCTGCGAGTGTCTCCCTGCTTCTGTCCCATTACTTTTATTTCTGTGTTACTGAATAAGCAGAGTTGTTCACCTGCTGTCTCACATGTAAAAATTGTCTTCATGTCCCTGGGTGAGAGAGGCTCCAGAACAACTTATAATATTGCACATACACTCCCTCAACACCTGGCTTTTTTTTCTGAAACATGTGCAACCTGGAGCCCGATCGCCTGATACAGGACAGGAACAACTGCTGCTGCAGTCAAACCCGGTTTGGCCACTGACTGACTTTACCTTCTACATCTCTGTCTTGCTTTTCCTCTGACACAAATTCGTTGGTTGGTTGGGGTTCTCCCTCCTCAGCTGCCTCTGGGGTCACCCCAAGCCTTGCAGAGGTGCAGAGCCATTTCAGACGAGGGGCACGTGCACATCACATACGGTTCTTTGCCTCTTCCCCTCTTCGTCTCCCCAGAAAGCAGAAACCTGCTGAATTTGCTTTGCCTTGTGCTTATGCAGTTTTTAATATAGTATTTGCTGTGCTTTCTGCTCTTATTAGAAAAATGGTTCAAAGAAACCAGCCTTTCCTTGGACCAGGACATCATGTTGCAAACAACTAGGGGAAATTTTAGTCCCAATAAATATGGCCTGCAGCTATTAAGGGGAAGTGAATAGACCAGACAGAAAAGGACTGGAAACAACAGAGCAGAGCAGCTGCATGCATTGCATTAAAACATGTTTATCCTCTGGCCGACTTGGAGTTGTATTTTACATTGCAAATTTATTATATTTTGGCTTAATAAATGTGAATTCTCACATTCTTCCAAAGTTATAAGTAAGTCCAGATATGCTTCCCACACATTTCTTCACAATCTCAAGTTGTGCTTTTTAACCTACTACATCAATGATTAATTTCAAAATATATGAACAAATTAGGCCTTGTCAGGTGCATTTATTATATCAGATTCCCTTTGCTAAGACAACATGTACAGACCTCTAACCATGAAAATAAACTTAATTCTCACTGGAGAATATTGAATGCCACAAAACATGGCCACAAAGCAACAAAAGATAGATGTAGAAAGCCATGCTATTACAGAATAAGAGAGAAAATGTCTAAAAATAGTGTATTTAAAATCTACTGACAGGTACACAGTGAACAGAAAACAATGACATTTCCCACTGCCTTTGGGAGATGCCCTGTACTATTACAGGTGAGACCTTTCCTCTCCCAGGCAGCAACCTCTCACGCTACTGGATAGGAATAGGCAGAGACAACCCTCCTCCCCATCCATCCCACAGATTTAGAGGCTTTTGAGTGCATGCCAACGTTTGCATACCAAAGGGGTACGCACTGCCATGTATCCACCTGTGGGATGCTCACACAAAACTTGTAGATCAGCAACTCTCTGGGTTGTGTGCCTGTATGGGGAAGAGGAGGGCGAGCTTGCCCCTATGCTTTGTCTGACCCAAAACCACCCTATCCCTGGTCAGGCCAATCCTACTCCTTTCTGAGAGAGGGAGAGTGCCAGGGAGATCCCAGCACCTCTGTAGCATGTCTTGGCAGGCAGGCAGGGAGGGAGATGACAAGGTACCCCTTTCCCCAGGAACTACTGCAAAACTGTGCTGAATCCCTGCCATCTTTATCCATAGTATCCACTTGGATTATAAGTATTTAGAGGAGGTTAGACTGTGAGTGGGGAGACTGAGCACACCAGGACTCAGCTTCTCCTGGTTCTTTTTTTGTTGCTATGATAAAAAGTTAGTGATAATATTACTTTTCTAAAGGCAAAATCCTGCTCAGCAGAACAGAAATATTTAAGACATTCCTTGTATAATTGTTACCAGAAATTATTTTTAATGTTAGACATCATTTTTTCTACAAGTCCAAGTATGTTTGAAATTACCTTAAAGTTGTTTAATGCAATTAGCTTTCAGACATTATTTCTATGTGTTAAAAAAGTACTATGAAGAGGTAGAAACCTGAGCTGAAGTGCAGAGTGGGCTTCAAGAATTAAATGAATGTAGTCAGAGAGGATTATGTATTACCAAAAGGAAAGGTTCCCAGATCTGGGAACCAGTTTACTGATTCTTGTCAACTGAAATGAGATCTAATTTCTTTGGGTTTTTTCTTTTTTTTTTTTTTTAAACTCCCTAGGAAAGGAATTCTGATTCTGAACTATTTGTAGAGGAAACTAGTTCAGTGAAAGAAGATTAAGTGGGTGTCTCTAAATCTCTGCTATTTTATAAATAAAACCATTAGAATTCTCCGGGGCGGGTGGGGGGTGGTGGAACAGGACCAACAAAAAAAACCCCACTAAAATGCAGAATCACCCTTGTTAAGAAATAAGAAAGCCCTTTCCAAAACCTGATCTGACCTGCCAGTCTGTTTGCCAAGGGTCAACTTACATTTGCTACACAAGGATCATTTTATTTACATTGTCCAGACCAGCCTCAAAAGTCCAACTTTCCCATGTGTTTATCTGAGAGAGTATCACATAAGTTGGCTGAACACTGTTGTCCTCGGCCATTTCCAATGAACCCATGGAGAAGAAAGGGGAAAACTTTTCTTCCTGAAAAGTAAAACAGACAGACAGGAAGGCACAAAGTTAGCTGGATGTCCCTTGAGGAGGAGATGACGGAAAAGGGGAGAAATTCTTCATTCCCTTGCTACTCCAAACTCTACACAGAGATGACTTTTCACATATTTTGTGCCTTGTGTTTGTGCCTTGTGAATTCAGAAGAACAACTCAGATACCTGGTATGCAGCACATTTCTGTTACTAGTTGAAGGATGGACCCTTGGTGAGGGCTGGAGGGTTTGCATGGGGCCATGTGGCTCTGGCCATGTTCTTGCCCAGCCTTTAGACCTTGGAGCCCTGTGACTCGACTCTACAGAGCAATATCCTGTTTGGAAGCGAGGCAGATGTTAACACTGATTTATTTTTGCAGCGGTAGTTGCACATGATTGGCAAAAGCAGGAGAACAAGAGGAGCTTTCTGGAGTGACTCAAGTCTCCAATCCTAAGGGTTTCAGTTTCTTTAAATCTATCTGCTTAAACTGGTGACTGCAACTGGGGAAGGTCCAGTTGCCTGGGCCAAGAAATTTAGGGTTTTTTTCCCATATTTGTAGTTGGAATGTCAAGCCAGACCTCAAGCAAGGTCTCATAAATGCCCAGATGAGGTGCTCACGCTCCTCCTTGCTCACCCTTGGCAGTCCAGCCAAGCAGCACTTCTCTTCCCAGGCCCAAAGCACCACCGTTTAGAGGTTACACAGCCCATGGGAGCCTGCATCAGGCACAGCTTGATAAATCCCTGCTGTCCCCTCCTTGGGCACATGCACCAAGCAGCTCACTCTCTGCCCAGGCAGCACAGCCAGTACAGGCAACCCTTCTCTTCAGGCCAGTGTCTGTTTCCCAGCACCGGCTCATGGCCCCGTGTCAGGCGTAGGGTGGGAAGCTGCCAGGGTTGCATGCGGGCAGTGCACAGGGTGGGCGAGGAGAGCGCTGGGGGCACAGCGGGCTCCTGCCCTAGCCCTAACCAGGACCTTGGCTCCTTCCACCTGCCCGCAGGCCAGGGCCGATGTGCTGCACAGTTCCGTGCAGCGGCCGCCCAGCCCTACTCAGGCAAATGAGAGGAAGCAGGTTTTCCAGCGGGGTGATCTAATTTACGTGCAGCTTATGCTGCGTTATACAGGAATATGTTTGACTCTTTGATTTCCTGATTGTAAATTTTACTCCTGCTGACAGAAAGAGTAATTGCCGTGACCAGAATCAAACTGATTGCCTAAAACGTTGAAGCTGACATTTTTGTTCCACTTATACAATATATACATTCCTAGAGACTGAGGTTTAGAAGGATAGAGATGGTATTAGTTTTTACCAGAATTATCTTTGAAATGCTTTGTAGTGCCAAAGTATATAGAAGGCTCATTTACTGTCTTGGAAGAGTAAATGCAACACGTGTGTTTCTGCAGAAATAAAATACATGTATGTTTTTATTTCCTATTCTCTTACATAATCTTGTTATTAGTTTGAAATTCTCCAGGCATTCTGTAGGTGATAAAGAGAGAAGAAAAGTTATTACTAGAAAGCTGAGCAGTTCTAATTTCTTCTGGTTTTAAACTAAACATGCCAGCTTAAGCAGAAAGGTGTAACCACACTCCACTTCAGGGACAGGATAGCAGTTGGGCCAGCAAATGAAAATAAAGGTCAAAGCAATTTCCATGAGGAGATGCAACCAAAGGCCACCAATCTATTCACGGAGACACCCACCACACATGATCAGAAGGGATAGCAAGAAGGTCTGATGTTGTGAAGGGAAAAGCAGCCCCCAGAAGAAATCAGAGGAGGGGCTGGTCCTCAGCTTGCACTGTGCCTTGCACGCCTTCCCTGTGAGTTTAATCACACCCTTCCAAACCTGCTTGCTCCCACACAGTCATATGGGAGTGGGAAGGCTGTCCCATGCTTTCCACTGTTCCTGTCAGTCCAGTGGTGGATTCGGGGCAGCCACCCGCATGGTTTGCTCCCAGCCCTTCCCCATGACCCATCCAGTGACACCGCCATTAATATACACTCTGGTGTAAATCAGCACCACATACTCCACATGTATTATTTGAATTTGCTTAAACTCACTGAAAGATGGAGCCTTTGGGGGCTAATCAACTGCTCAAGTGAAAAAGGTTATTTTGATTCAAGTTTGGTAGGATAAGTTGAGATGAATATTGCTGTAGATACAGAGAAATTGGGTAATAATCCCCTGTGCATTCAAGTACTTCATTTTCCTAGGTCCGCCCCTTGTCGAGCTGGCCATCCTTCCCCATCCCTTCCCATACTGCACATGTCGCACAGATTCATCACCACTATAGACGATAAGGAGGAAGACTCTCACGCAGAGGTTTCTCCTTCTAGCCTCTTTCCCAGAAACTGTGTCAGCTGAATAAACATTCCTCTGTGCTCAAGAAATGAGAAATGAACTCACAACAAGGTTGATAAGGATGGAATCCTCCTCCCCGACCCAAACACACCCACAGGCAGGGGCACACCCATGCCCCTGCAGTCCTGCAGCCTTCTTCGATCCCTCCCCATGGTCATCTACAGTCATACAGCAGGAAGTGTCACTGGCAAGCTAATTCATAACCTCTGCCTTGTATCACCTGATCCTGGCACCATTTAAAGTGCCTGAAAAGCTTTCTGATGTACAGTCACCTAACCTTACTTACCTTACTCAACTCACCTTACTCAAGCACTGTTACCACATAGTTCTCTTATACAATGTGATTATAATGAAATCACTGCAACTTTTACAGAGCATAATTTTTACGTTTGGGTTTTTAAGAACATTAGGAAGGAGTAGGAAGAAATTTAGACCAGTACTAGGGACTTTTGAAAATCTCCCTACTCCTTTTTTTAAAGCAACCCCTCAAAAAAGTGAAGTCTAATAATATTTGGGGAGTTTCGTATTAAAAAAAAAAAAAGAGAGAAAGTTTCTGAGTAATTCGATATTTAAAAGGATCCTCTGAAAATCTTCAAAAATAGCTCACTCTGTGAACTAAATCTAAATGGCATTACACAGCCTTGTAAAAACAGATAGAGCATCACTTCACGGGAATGTATAAACAGAAAATTAGATTCTCCCCTTCTATAGGGAAAACTGGCAAAAGAGAAAGCCGTTGTAAAACATCTGTGTGGCTGAAGAAACTGTGGTGTCACCACATGGACTGAGATTAATGGACATGGGCAAGGGGACAGCAGTGAGCTGCAGAGATAGGAGATCTCTGCACAGCCACAGCTGCTCCAGCCTGGGGCAGTTCAGGAGGACAGAGGCTGCAGAGAGCTTGGGTCTTGCTTAGAAAATACCCTTTGCACCATCCTCTGTATGAGACTAAGCACCAGCCTCCATGTCTGTATCATAGGCATGCAGGTCTTGATGCCATTCCCTCCTCCCTGTTTTCCAGTTTCTTGGAGCCACCGTCCATGGTGACTGCTTGTTGAGTTGCAAATCTTACCTTCACAGATGCCATACCCTTCATACAATACAACAGATATTATATTCCTCTAATTAATATTCATAGGATTAATATTCTGCTGCATCACTCTGCATGGCTCATGCTGTGAAAGCCTGTGAGAGGAGAAATGTGCAGAGCTGCTCCGCCTGCAGAGGTGGGAAGTTCTGGGGCCAAACACAGCTACCTTTATTTTGAAACGGGCATCTACCGTGTGGTTAAGCCACCTCCATCTTGTTCTCCATTTGGTTTCACGAGTACATCACTAAAGTCTAGTTCAGTCAAAGTACAACGCAGAACTGTTTTCACAACCTTTAACTCTGAAGTCCCCAGGCCTAGTTTATTAATTCTCCAGAGACTTGTATTGGTGCCACTCAAGGGAACCCAGTCCATAAGAGAAAGGTATGTTAATCTTTTTATTGTTATATAGAGAAATTAAAGTACATGGATTATTACACTTGCCTCATAACATGCAAAAAAAAAAGACAATAAAAATGAAGTCATGCTTTTTATAATGTGACTACTAGAATAATTTCATGTGAGTAACTACTATTTGGGATACATTTAAAATACTAAGAAATTCTTAAAAGGCTGTTTCAGCATACTGTATTAATCAACTCAGGCATAATTGTACGATGGCCCAAAAGTCAAACTTTTCCTTAAGTTTCCTGACCTTGACCTGAAGAAAATGTTATAACAAAATTTCAGATTGGGTTTCTTCAAGGCAACAGTTCCTCTTACCTAAACATACCTTTGAAATGGAGAGAAAGAGCTTGCTGATAAATGTTTCAACACCATACTTTATTAAAACAAGTTATTTCTGTTGTTTACTATGTGGTTAGGCCATGATGAAAAGCAGATCTTCACCAATACATTTTTGTGCAAATTCCTTACCTTTCTGTTTACAAAAGAAAGTGAAGTACCTTTCAGTGGTATTTGTCACAGAGCAATAGCAGCCAACAATGCACACTGTCAACTGCTTAAGGTTTCACTTCCTAATTAACTTTCCTAGAAGCAAAAGAACTGTCTAAAAACACAAAGCTCTCACATTTACCCTCCTGCCACTCCATCCTATTCATGCGCGGCCCCACGGCTGTGGCCACCGAGAGCAACAAAGTCCTGAAGGAGGGTCCCCACAAGCCCCACATCAAGGGGGTAACCTGAGCAGCCCAACTACACAGCAAATTAGTTATCTGCTTTAGCGGGGGCTTTTTAAAAAGATAACGACTCAAATGCAAGTCCACCACAAACACCTCAATGTTAATGCTTTTCTAAAACAACACTTTTTTATTCTTTTGTTGGTTTGGTGGGTTTTTTTAAATTTTGCCTTATATAGATAACTTCCCATGTTTGTTTTTTTTTTTTCTCATTTAAACCCCATGGTTTCTTTCTAGGCTTGTTGAGTAAATGCACTCTCCTCAGGTACAGACCCCATCTTTTGTTCTAATGTATAGCAAAAACACTAAACACAGCTGAAATTATTATGGAGGGTGTTAAGGTCTACTTGAATATGATCAACTGAAAAAAAAGCATGTTCCATGGACCAGCTCACAACTAGTGTCACACTTTTCCATTAAAAAACAGTTTTAATTTGAATAGTTCAGTATACAGATCAGTACAAAAGTAGGCACGAATCCTGCTTATTTCAGACATACTCCCCTATTTCTTTTCATCATTAATCTTGGATCCACTTTTGAGTATTGGGTATGTCTTTTAGAGCACAATTAGTTTACCTGAATAAAACTCTTGCAATAATTATCAAAGCATCAAACAGCTGAAAAGCGCTGAACGCAGATGTTGAACACAAGTGTGATTTCAACATGTTTCTGCCATCAAGAATTGGCTAAATCTTCTCTGAATAATATGCCCCATCTTCTGCTGTTTGCTGATCCTTGGGCTGGATTGGGCCTTTATTACCCTTACCATGCTTTAAAAACAACATTAACATGAGTCTCGAAGGTACAGAAAACTGACCTGGTTTTGATTTTTCTACTAGAAGTTTCTTTCTTGTCAGGATGATTGTAAAATTTTAATTGCATTATACCTTGAATGTCCTCAGATGATTGCAGGCTGTAAAGCTCTTCTAAATACAGGCATGCAGGCTGATGGGCCCAGCACACATTCTGGTAGCTGAATTGCAAAATGACAGATTCATCAACTGAATGAGCTGCTATCAGATAATATTAGCTGGCAGACGTCTCAAAAGGAATAGTCGACATCTGCAGAGCTCTGGCAATTAACTGTTTACAGGTCCAACACCTGCCCTACTGATAGTATTTATTTCACAAATCATTTTAATGGCCGTTTTCTCCAGCACACAAAATACTTAGCCTCAAAGGTAAAAAGTTCAGCGCCAGCCACCTCTCCGCTGCAGCGGACAAAGCAGACTGAGAAGGAAGGGAGACAAAGCACTACAGAGCCAGGTGTTGAGTGATTTCCCTGCCTCCCACTGCCACCCAGGTGAGTCGGGACGCCCGGAGAGGGACGGCAGCCAGGCCGATGGCTGCCCGCCCAGCCCAATGCCGGCAGCCTGGACCAGCCACGGAGCCCCTCTCCCGCAAAGGGGCTCCTGGGTGTTTACTAACCAACCCTTTGGCACCGAGGGGAGCAGGAGGCCTGCCGATGGCAGGTCTCAGCCTCCATCTCCCCGCTGTGCTCCCAGGGGTGAGGCGTGCCGAGGTGATGCCTGCTCGGCCGCTCATAACACAGCCACCGCTTTTACAGTAGAAGAGGCAATGACACTAATAACCACTAATCCTCCCAAAGGCTTTCTGGTCCCTTGCCAGGTCAGCTTTAATCGACTGTGACTGTAAAATTAAAACTTTTGAGGACTGGATTACATTACACAGCAAACCTTACCAATGCATCAAATCCAGTCCCCTAAACCAGGCAGGATAGCTGCTTAAATAGCCATCTGCTCACGGAGAGCACTGACGATCTGCTTAGGAAAACATGACTAGCAAGTTAAAGTGCAAGTAACAGTCTGATTTCTGATATGTTTGTTTCACTAAATAGGTGTGTTTCAGGGCAGCAAACCCTCAGGTACCACATTTCAACAGTAAGACGGAGAGATTTGGATTTGCAGTGATGTCAAAGAGCAGGTTGAGATATTGTGCTCTAAATTCCATTTCTCCCACAGACTCGTGAACATATAAATGGCTGTAAGCCGCACCAAGCCAATGCATCGATGCCACTTAACCACAACTTCTGGGCTTAGGTACCTCAAGTGTTTGGAAATGACCTTGTTTTCCATGTCTGAATCAACAGTCCAGACATACAGTGAAGATTAATAACATGACTCCCTTCTATAATAAAACAATATTTATATAAGGAAATACAATAAAGGTATTAACCGCGGGAAATCCCATTTTCACTGGGACAAGTCCAGATGTTGCTTCCTAACTGCAAACTATAAAATGCAAAGTGCAGTGGGTACCGCTGAAACTGAACTATCTAAATTAAGTTAATGGAGGCATTTCCTATTCTGAGATTTCAGAAACAACAAGACATCTGTTAGGATAAACAGGAAAATGTACAGAAGTAAAAAGCTTACTGGGTAGCCTACTGAACAAATATTTTACACTTTCTGTTCAGGAACTTCCTTCAGATCATTTTTACCAAGGCACTTAAAAATTTACATAACTGCAGGGCCATATTTTTGAGAGCACATGAGCTATCTGAGAACACGAGAAGTAAGGTACACCTCTTGTCGTAGTAAATAAACTGATAAATACCTATGAGCCCAGCCTCAGTCCTTGTGGTTAATCTTCTTGGCAAATTGGTGTGGTTTTTTTCCTTTTTTACCAGACTGATTCTCACGGGTGTACTGCTCACATTGGCTCACAGAGCAGTTGGGTGCAGATGACGTTCATGACATGCAACGCCTGTCCCTCATGGGCAGCAGGTAACACTTCACTGAAACGCCAGGACAGAGACACATAACACCATGCTGTGACTTCACAAGGAAAAATTTGGTGTAAAAAAGAGGTGCCTGGCAAGCCAGCATACACAGATTATTATTGATTTGTAACAGCTTGCCGGACACCACACTACAGACAGAAAAAGATTATCCTTGCTCATATGTGCTTATAACTTCAACAGGCATCCTGGCAGAGGAGGGCTGCTTCGTGTCCTAAAACACCTTGCTTTCCCTCCCTCGCCCCTGTCTGCCACTCGTGTTTTGCAGACCTGTAACTAAACCTGTTTGGTATAGATATCCCTTTGAAAAATTCCAGGTGTTCAGCAAAAAGATGCAAAGAGCCTATTTTTATTGGCTAAAACACAAAATGTTCAGATTAAGAAATGTACCTCTTTTTGCACAGAAGGCCTGCAGCCCCGGAGGCTCAAACCCCTTCTGTCCTCTGAAGAAGAGGCTGCACCTCTCTACTGCATCTCCTCAAAGGCCCCTTCTTCTATTCAGACAAAGAGAGGGAATTTCCATTTTGTGGGACATTGAGCTCCAGCTGAAATATGAAATGCACATTTGGAATTTGCAACATTTTTTTCAGTGAGAGAAAAATCAAAACATTTCTATCTGAAATGAAACAGACCTGCTGACTGCACCAGTCCTGGACTATCCAAGGAGACCCACAGCCCCAGCATGCCTCGGGATCAGGGTCAAGTTGGGAACCCAAGTAGATCCCAGGTTACTGACCGATGGGCACCCTTGGCAAGTGGCTCAGCAATCCCTGGCACAGCTACCTCATCCTGCCAAAGGCAGACAGGCAGGAGCATCACAGTGCTCTCACCAGCTGCATCCCAGCTGCTGCCGGGCATTAGCGCTCTCTTGCTTTCTTCCCGTTACATACTGCGGCTTTTGAGCTACTTTAGGTTTTTGGACTCACATTCTTGTATTTCCTAGAGGGTGCTGGGGACACAGAGGGAGGGCGAGTATAACCAGATGCTTGTATGGGTTTTCAAGATGCAGCCTTTAGTCCCTGGGCTTTGCACTGGTGGGAGGAAGGGAAACTGAACCCAAATAGTCTGTTACTGTTGTAAACTCCTCAAATTCTCCCACTTTCAATACTTCTAAAATTAGGGCCATGCACCATTGCCTCACTATATCCTTTTCACTCTGCTCTTTATAGATATTCTATATGAGGCTAGTCTACAGTTTCTGTCATCATTAGAGGATTTCATGACAAATGGGCTATAAGCCTGAACCTTTAATCCTTCCTATTCATGCAAGCGTAGAGACCCCAGGGAGCACCCGCATTGTATTCTCACGGATGAGATTCTCTCAATGTGAATCTCTTTCCCCTGAGGATATTCAACATCCACCTCACCAATGGCAGCTTTCTGAAGGGAGGTCCCTAGAACCCCTCCATGTGAATCTTCACACTAATGAAGTAGTTATGGACAACAAATGCTGCATGACGTGGGGCAAAATCCCTGGATGCAAGGAAGTCAAATAGCAAAACTCCTGTTGCCATTAGGTCATGCTGCGCAGATCATATAGTCCAAAGGCTACACATGGAAACACTGTCAGTGAATCCTGTTTAAAAATATAATAACCATCCTGGATTTATTATTCCTATTATTTCCTGGTTCATAACAAGATCCAAAAAAATCCTAAATTTCGTCTTTCCTAGACAGCATTTTAATAAGCCTAATGCTCCTCCCATCATAATCCTTCAGAGCAGAGAGAGTAGGCTGGATTCTCATAAAAAACACTCATTAGCTGGAGAAAAATTAAAAATATCAACCATGAATTTCCTAAGTTTAAAACTAGTAAGAAAACAAAGATTACACTTATTAAAAAGGGTCAAATTCATTCAGGTAAGCAATGCATGGTCAAGATCCTTAAGCACTCTACATAATAAGGTGTAATAATGTGACAAAAAAATTGTGTAGTTGGGATTGAATGATTTTAGTGTATGGTTCCACATTAGATTAAAGTTATTTTTAAAGACACTGTATGTATTTTTCACCTCCTGATGCTCCTAAAGATAGCGTTAATGTCCTGTGGATGCTTTAACTGTAAAAATTCTCATTTAAAATAAGTTTTTCTTAATTTCATGTTTATGAGCAGGTTTACTACTGCATCAAAGGCATGCAAAACTTCCAGACCTGGCCAACAAGTTGATGTGGTTTTGAATTACACTGGGTTTACCTGAAGAGTGTAAAGTGGCTGGAGCTCACCGGTAATTCTGATCTTTATTAATGCCTATGGAGTGTGTGACAGGATGGAGAGCCCTGAATCTCAGTGTTTAAACTCTTGACTGTGCTCCTGCATCATTTCTCTGAACACAGGGGGCCAAGCAGGAGAAACCTCTGGGAGTGTCCCTCCCAAACGTACTATGTACACATTATCTGCAGACAAAAGGCTGTGAATGGCAGTCACATCTAAGGCCCTAAGGATTTTGTATCTTACTTAAGCCATCATTACACACACACTGCTCCACTGGCAACAGAATTAATGAGTCTGGTTTCCTACAGCTTTGTGTCCTTTGTCTGCTATTTACCCTTCCTTCCCACCAAAATAATCTCAGCCTCCATCCCTGCTGTGGGGGACAGCCCAGAGAGCAAGAACGAGCAAGGGCTGACCATCTGGCCAGGCCGCAGGTGCTGTTTGGGTCTTCTAGGCTTTCCTGCAGCAGGAACATCTGAGCCATCCATCTCGAATGAAATGCCTTCACAGAACTTTTAGGAAGCTGATATTTCTCCTAAATTTGATTAATTTGGCTAAAAATAAACTAAAGTAGTGAAGCCTTCAACAGTCAGGAAACATCAAAATCAAGTTTGTCTGCATAACTAACATTTAACTAGCATTTTACTGGTTTTTATTAGATACGGGTATTTTACCACAGGATCCCTATCCCCTTCAATTCACAGAATCACAGAACGGTCGGGGTTGGAAGGGACCTTCGTCTAGTCCAACTGTCCTACCAAAGCAGGTTCACCTGGAGCAGGTTGGATGGGAACATGTCCAGGTGGGTTTTGAATATCTCCAGAGAAGGAGACTTGACCACCTCTCTGAGCAGCCCATTCCAGTGCCCTGTCACCCTCACAGGGAAGAAGTTTTTCTTCATGTTGAGATGGAATTTCCTGCATTCCAGTTTGTGTCTGCTGGCCCTTGTCTTGTCACTGGGCACCACTGGAAGGAGTCTTGCCCCATCCTCGTGACAACTGCCATTTAGATATTTATAAGCATAAATTCACAGGGCAAACATGTTTTAGAAATGGTTCTAATTATGAAAGGAAAACTGTTATTTGTAGGACTTCTCTTTCCTTCCTTGAAGACATTAAAAAACGATTGTGACAGGAAACTGCAGAAGAACTTCATGCCTGCAGCTTCTGAAAACTTGGATACCAGCTCAAAGCCAGACATTTCACATGCAGGCACTAATTGTAAAGGCTTCATTTGCTGAATGCCTAGCAAATCTTGGCACTAGACTCCTAAGCATTCCCAGATACAAGTCCCTGGGAGCTAAGTCCATCTGACATTACGTACCCTGCAGACCCTCACCTTCTCAGAAAGGGTGACCAATGTAAATAATCACTTCTGGTCTCAGTTCCTAAATAATTTATCAGCCCACTTCTACAACTGGTTTAATATCTCCTTCATATCACAAAATCCACTGTTTTAATGACACAGTGATTGATATGAAGAAACACATCTATCTCACACCCCTTACCATCCCTAGTGACCAGACCCACATTAACAAATCTGCCTGTCATCAGAGCTGGGGTTGAATGGGGTGCAGTAAATCAGGTGTGGGACATGCCCACTGAGTATCAGGGGGATGCAGCAGTTAATAGCTGCTCAGTAATTAAGAGTTTATACTTACGGTGTGTCCAGAAAGATGGCGTCAGCTCTGTGGAAAACGGAGCATTTGAGCAATTAATTTGGACCTGTATATGGAAAAAAAATGAAGGCTATGTGACCTTAATATTTGCTTTTAATACTGGCTATTCAGTGCTTCATTTTGCAGTCTTGATGTTGTTGTTCAAAGAATGAATTGTTCCAAACCTATGAAATGAGATGTGAAAAAAATAATACGGAAAAAAAAAAAACCCCAGTCTTGTGATTTTTGCCTGTATTTTGTGTCTCAGGAGGATTTTAGCTGGCATAGACTTTTCTGTCTTTCAGCTCCAAGCTTCTCCTTCTCTGCTCCCTCAGACCTGTCCTGGCCTACTGCTGTCTCTTATCTAAACTCGACTCTTCATCCCATTTCCAAGCATCCATCTCTAGCTCTCTTTTTGGTTTCTCCTGCCACAGGAGAAACATAGTGCCCCATCCTAGTGCCCCATCCATGCTCTACCATGACTTCCCACTGTCCCTCTGCCCTGAGCTGTCCCTACACTGCTCATGGCTCCTGTCTGCTTGTCCTGAGAACCTCAGGTCCTGCTGCCCAGCTCTTCATCCAGAGTCCCTGTCCAACTTTCATCCTTCCCAGCCTCTTGTTTGCCCTGCACTGGGTAGGGCAGCTGAAACTAGGAAAAATCAAGGTATGTCCCGTCAAAGATTATTTTTTAGCTCCTTATGTCAAAGTCATCTCTGCTAAGTATATACAAACCTGGGTTTTGTTTCAAAACTTTGTAATATAACCAAATCTTATGTCATGAAGATAACCAACTGTACAGTCACAAAACACAAGCCATATTTCCAGTCTTGATACCAAAGCCTGGTGGGACTCTGAATTAAGTTGTTTTGGTTTGGTTTGGGTTTTTTTTTCTATATCAAAACTATGAATGAGCAAATATATTAACGAATTGATTTCTTCAAGCCGAAAAGGTTTGGTAAGAACTTTCACAAAACAACCCTCTCCCAGCATTATGCAGTCTTCATTTGGGTGGAAAAAATCTATGAAAAAGTAGTCAAAGTTTAGCAAAATTTTCTGAGGACGAGATTGAAAATATGTAGCATCAGCAAAACTGTTGTAATAGCAGTAAAATAAAGCAGTGCGTAAAAACTTAATCATAAATTATTTCTTCGAAGGTATCCTGTGCAAAAATATCATTTTGCACAATGCCTTACAGCTGAACTATAGAGGAAGTGCCTTTTTTAAGCAAGAGCATTTCACAGACATAAGCACTAAACTTGTCCAAGGATCACATCTTTAACTACAGATCCAACTAACATCTAATTTTAGCTTAGAAACTGGTTGGAAGATGTACTTGTGAAATGCCAGAAAACTTATCCAATGTGCAGTGCTGTAAATTGCTAAGGACTGCCTGCATCTTCCGTATAAACCCAGAGATGTAATCCCTTGAGAGGAAATCTTGGTCTTTAAAATGTCACCAAGCTTGGGTCTTCCAGCAGCCTTTGTCATTTACTATTATTTATTGATTCTTACATATACAAACTCAGCTAGCAGAAAAGGATTCTCAGTACCATAAACTAGGTGAGTATAGAAAGAAGCAGAATGACTAATTCTCAGTGTTATCAGCTAATTGCATTACTATTTGAAACCATTGCACATGGATTTTTTTCCACTTTGTACTGTTAATCAGTGCTTCCCTGATCAAATTCACTTGCTTTAAAGCTTCTTGATTATTAAATGGTACTTGCTAGCTCAAATTAATCCCAAATATATATATTAAAAAAATGTTTAGTTGTGCAGCAGAGATTAAAGGGCTTCAACATGCCCACTGTTAACAGGAAGTAAAGAAAATACGTTTCTTCATCAAATCATTTTCACAAAGTCTCATATATTTCATCAAAAATTGCCGTAAGTGTTATTTCAAAGACGTGCCTGTGGTTTCTGCTAACTACTTATCACACAACCATCATTTTATAATATAAACCAATGACTTGGTGATAAAGTACACCAGTTGGAAACATAAACAGATGCATTATGGATAACTTAAGTACTGCTTCTCTTCTGCAAATTCATTCTATGTCACTTAAAAGGAAAATCAAAGGAACCTTATGTTTAATAATATTTAGATATTCAGGATATGCCTAAACTTAGCAAATTAAAGCAGTTCCAATATTCTATGTTGCAGAATACTGAATTCCAGGTTCAAAAATTAAATGAGATGGAAAATGCTTATGATCCCTTGATAAGCATAGCTAGGAATGAATTGGCATATGGAGGAGAAAGAAAGGCCAAAACCAGCAAGAGTTGTGCTGTGCAGGGCTTTTGTAATGATGTTGTGGCCCTATTTCCCAGGTTATGTTTCCATTTTTTGAAAGTCAGACAGGCAAAGAAGTACATGAAAAGCATTTTGAAAAATCTCCTTTTTTTTCCCTGCAGAACTATCTACATGCTTTTATAGCCAACCCATGATAATGCAGACCCAATCCTAAAATGTACACCCAAGCATGTAACCTCACCTGCAGGATAACGCCCTTGCCTCTAGCAGTGCTTTCAAGGGCAGTAACACTCCAGCTGTGCAGCAAGGTTTGCCTCGTTGCTGGTAGGGACAATGATGTGTTCAGATTACTTTACAAAGAGCCCAGGTCTTTACTACTTCACATCTCCAAAAATTTGTCATCCTACACCTTGTAGGAAGGGATGACTGAGCTGCTCTCAGAAGGGAATTTCAAGACACTGTATCATTTTTTAAAAGGAAAAAGAAAACCTAGAAACCAGCGGAGTAATTTCCATTTCTCTGGACAGACTCCATTAGCTGTCTTACAAATTGTCCCTTTAAATGTAGCCCCAAGACCAGCACCCTTCTCATGAATCATTCCCTAATGGAGGAAAGGCTTCTTATAGCAACACTTTCAACGTGGTCTCCTACAGCATCCTTATGTCCAAAGTGAGTCTTTACAGTCCTGATGGCTGGACTAAAAGATGAAGGAAAAAGTGCCTGGATTGTCCATTTCAAAGGGTTGTGGTTACTGGGCAGTGCCCTGCGTAATGGCTGGTGAGAGGACGACCTCCTCAAGGGTCTGTCCTGGGACATGTTGGGAAGACTAGAAACCACAGCTACAGATTGGAACAGGAGGAATTCAACTAGGAAATAAGGGGAAAAATATCACCCTCAGATAATTTAGCATTGTAAAAGGTTGCCCAGGGAGACTGTACAATTTCCATCCTTGGAGGTTTCCATGCCCAGCTGGGTAAAGACCTGAGCAACATGGTCTGGCCTCATAGAGGACCCCACTTTGAGCAGGAGGTTGGACTAGGGACCTCCTGAGGTCCCTCGCAACCTCAGTTATTTTACAGTTCTGCAAAGAGAAACAGTGGTATCAATCAGAGTGATAAACTGTGATAAGCCCTTATTCCCCCTTCAGCAAATAAGACCCAAAATTTTGGTGCCGTACAACCACCTACAAGCCTGGGAGCTTTGGCCAACTCACAGGCTGCCCAAACACCATCAGGGGATCCTGGGAAAACCTGTTTTCCAGAGACTTCTGTAATTCCTGCGATCCTTTCCAAGTGGTTGCAACTACTTAGTAACACCATTTGTGTGCTAACTGACCTGATTCCCTCTTTGGACAGGCTCTGAGAAACCAGGACCTGGTATTCTGGCTAGGACCATGCAGTGCTGCATCAAGACCTGCAGAACACCTCACAGATCTTGGCACCAGCCTGATACACAGGCTGGGGAAATGAAATGGAAAAAACCAATCCCAGAAGTTATCGAGGAAATTAAATTAACCAGCAAAATTTGTAAAGATCACTGCTAGAGGGAGAGAGGAACTGCTAAAATAAAGAGTCGTACATCTTTGATTGAACCCACAGCAAAATAAGTAAAATTTTAGTCTTCTGAGATGTCCCTAACTTGCACAACAGTTAAGCACAAGCGAACAAGAATCTGATGTTCATAGTTTACTCAATTTTTACTTTTTATTTCTTTCCTTTAATCTATTAGGATTTTTATGTTATAAACAATTTATATTGTCTGCATGTGATGCTCTGCACAATGATCTAGGGCCACTTTGTATCAACACAACTCCAAGACAAGACAAGTCCCGAATTTGTTTTGCATGGAATTCTGATATTTTTCAGATTTTTAACAGATTTTTTTTTAATGTGGAATTAAAAGAATACAATATTTATTTTTATAAAAACCTATACATTTTGCTATTGTTTTTTCTCTACTTTTTAAGATTTTTCTTTTGAGAAAACTGGAAGCGTCATCATATTTTGTTCAGAATAAATAAAGTAGTAGATAAACAAACAATAGTTGCAAAACTGGCATAGCCTATTGACTTTCAACCTCACATAATTCAGTCGCTGTATTTCTTCTACTCCATCATGGTTGAAAGAGCCAGAGGAAAAATATCGAGTGAGGACTCCAGTTGCTGCCAGTACTGCCTTGCTTCCCTTTCTTCAATACCTTAACCCACAAGAGCAAGTTAAAATGCAGAGTGCTAATTAGGCATCAATCATGAGGCATTTGTTGGGCTATGTCTCCCGATGCATTGCTGTAAAGGAAACTATCTGACTCCATGTAGTGTGGTGCAGCAGTAAAGAGAGGAGGGATGCTCCAAGGCAGTATTTGGTACCAAATATGGTGCATCAGTACACCTGGTTAATTTTTAAACCAAAGAAGAAAAAAAGGAAAAAATGGCTAAATTTAAGCTCTTAAAGTTAATTGCTTAATGAAGAGTGATAAGAGTCTATATAGGGCCATTATATATTAAGAACAAACAGTGCCCTCTGTGGTTTAACAGAAAATGTGGCATTGGTTTCTTCTGCATTGTATTTTTCAACACAGAAGCTAAGAGCACCCAAAATTGCCCTATTTAGTATAATCATTTAGCTCGATGGAAATCCTCAGTCATTTTAGCATGCTTGCTTCAGGAATGCAGATTACAAGTAGCAAACAGAAAGTAATCCACAAATAGCTTTAGAATCCTGTTTGAAAAATTGGCCTGTGAGCTATGCAGGTCTAAAAGCCAAGTGAGTACATTATGATCCAAAAAAGTGAACCATTTTTTTTAATGATTTATGTAAACTAGGAAAGAAAAACTCACTTTAAAACAAACTCCAGCATGTATTGTTGATACGATCACATTTTAGAATACACTAAGTGTTCCAAATGGCCCTCAGATCAATTTTGGGAAGTAAACAAAGCTCAGCTTTCAATGAGATTTAGGTTTTAAAACACAAGAAATTAGGTATAGGTTAATTCAAACATTCATTAAATCCAGACTGCCATGAGTTATATTCCATGGTCTCAAGTGATGACTAACGCAGATAACAGTCATGCTTATGCAATCTGTTACAGATAATATGTTAAGTAAAATAGTTTGCACAAACTCTAAAATAAAGAATCTTTCTAGTTAACAAAAGAGCCAAAATTAAAACATAATTTAAAACATGCATTTTGTTCTATATTTGAAATCAGAGAGTGTGTCCACATTTTATACACACACATAGGCGCGCACACACACACATATTATTCTAATAGATGCCAGATGGGAAATGTACTTGACATGCAGTTTACTTTGGGCATTGCGAGCGCGGCGGCCTTGCCGTTGTGCTTGCGTAGTATGGAGCAGCTTGCAGCAGTGGAGCACAGCTCCTGATGGCAACGGTAGCACCGTGACCCCCAGGCCTTGGTGACACTTTGTCACAGAGGAGCAGTGCCAGCTCGGACACATCCTGGGGGCACCTGTGGAACAGGGCAGGAGGAAGCAGCCGAAATCAGTTCCCATCCCCCGTGAGCAGACACTTCTGCAGGAGGGAGGAGGACACAGCCCAGGGAACCACGCACAGAGGTGGCTCTCAGGCTACCCTTTCAGCAAGGAGCCTTTGAGTAATCAAAGGGCTGCTGTGCATTTCCCACCCTCCTTGCTTCTCCCCAGTGCCAGCTGACCATTGCCTCCCCCATCCATGGTTTGGACAACAGGAGCAGGGGACACTGCTGCAGACTGAGGGCAGGTGTGATGGTGAACAGCTGAGCCCTAAAGTGAGGTCTGAACCATGTGGGCATCCCACGCTGTGTAAGGTGCTATGATTTTCACCACTATGATCATCTGGAGAAGCCTTCCTTGATGGCAATTTACAGTTAACTCGTGTTTACATTCCTACAAGCTCCAAGCCGTGCACCAAGACCACCCTGGACACTTTGCCAACCTGGCACCCAAAGACCTTATAGTCCATGCACAGGTGAGATAGGTGGAGGAGAGGGCCCCTTGGGTATGTGGCAGCTCAACATTTTGATCCCCATCTGCTGGCAGTGTCTTTCCAAAATTTTAATAGGCAATGTCTAACCTGCCTTTGGAGGAGATAGAGGGAAAACCATAACTCTCCGCAGCGCAGTTTCAGTGTTTAGTCATCTGAAGCATCGGTGTGTTGTTCTCACAGGCACCAGGATGAGACGTGCTGAAGCAGGAGGAATAGCAAAGCAGTTTACAGTACAATAAAGCTATTACCGTAGTTCAGTCATGGCTGTTCATAAAAGGCTCTGAAGATGTAAAGAGTAATATAAGCACTGAGTGATATTATTAGTGTTTCAAAAACTACTTCCGCTTTTAAGTTTGGTACATTTACAGCATGCAAAAAGCCATCTCCCAGTACTTTGTCCCATAGTTGAAAAGCTATCAGTGGGCAGAGAGTGAAAAATGAACTAACAAGTATCTATCAAAACACATATTAATTGAGAATAGTCGTATTTGTGAAGTATTATAGTGTAAAGTATTATTAGAGTTAGCTGGATGTCTGAGATGGATATGGGAAGATGAAGAAATTAAATATTTATTTTACTACCCTGGGTGTCACTTTTGTTATGATATCTGGGTGTAGAGTGCTTTTCTGGCTGGGCCTTTCTATAAACTCAGCATTGCAGGGCACAGCGCAGACCTGTCTAAATAATCTCCAAAGGCAGTTTCCCTTCGCTGTGCATTGTTGATATAGGTGCACGTATATGGAACCTCCTGCTGTATTGTCCCAGCACCTCTTTATCCCCTGGCATGAAACTTTGGCACCTCAATCCTGTGGCACCTGGGAGCATTTCCCAGTTCCTAAGAAGTTGTTGGTTTGCCTGAAAAGCCCAGAGAAAACATTTCTAAGTTGCTATTCTAGGCTTGAAGTTGTGTAACAAGGAGTTGGTCTTTTCAGCATTCCCTTTCCCGTCACCAATAGGCAACTGATTTCAGTAGAAAGTCAGGGTGTTGTGACTAAATTAACATGTACAGAAAATGATTATTTTAATCATAAAGAAAGCATTAGAAAAAGAGCTTGGGCAAGTGGACACTGACAAAACAACAACAAGAAAAAATTAATAAGTATATAAAATAAAAAATATGTATAAAAAACCCCACTTTGAACTGTTGTAACAGGGTCTCATGGGAGCTGTGGGCAAATCATTTCCTGTCTCCACTTTCATCCATGGCTGCATTTCTTGGCAAGACCTCCTCTCCTGGGGTGCCAGAATGACTCCCAGGATACACTGTTGTATCCTCACTGTGAATAGGATCTACTGATAATATCTGTGAAAGATATAGGGGAGGAAAACAACTCTTAATAGGAGAAACCCAAAGGATTCTTAAATTACTGTACCATGTTTGTGCGGTGATTGAAGAAAAAAACAGAAAAGTCACAAAATTGCTAAGATATAGAAATACATAATCAACTTATTTATCATGGTTTGGATAATAATTTAGGTATATCACGGAAGAAAAGAGATGTAATTAACAAATCTGTTATTTATGGGATTACATTATCATCTTGTTGAAGCCTCAGGCATCTTAATGAAGAGTCATTTTGTAGGCCAACTGGGAGTATAAAGGCACCTTGATTCTTGAAGAGAGCCTGAGGCTTCTATTTTTCTCAGTATATTTCCTAAATATATGTCCCTAACAGCTTGTTTCCAATTTTCTCGTGAGTTGCTGTCCTGGTTTAATCCCAGACGGCAATTAAGCCCCACACAGCCCCTTACTCACTCTTCCCCAGCGGGATGAGGGAGAGAATCCAAAGGGTGAAATGAGAAAACTCATGTGTTGAGATAAAGACAGTTTTATAGGTAAAGCAAAATCCTCATGCACAAGCAAAGCAAAATGCAGAATTCATTAACCACTTCCCATTGACAGGCAGGTGTTCAGCCATCCCCAGGAAAGCCGGGCTCTACCACATGTAAAGGTTACTTGGGAAAACAAATGCTGTAACTCAAAATGTCTTTCCCCTTCTTCCTTCCCCTAGATTTTATTTCTGAGCATGATGTCATATGGTATAGAAAATCTGTTTGGTTAGTTAGGGTCAGCTGTCTCATCTGTGTTCCCTCCCAGCTTCTTGTGCACCCCCAGCCTCCTCACTGGTGAGGTGGTGTGAGAAGCAGAAAAGGCCTCGACTCTGTGTCAGCACTGCTCAGCGGTAACAAAAACATCCCTGTTAATCAACATTGTTTTCACCACAAATTTGTTTTCAGCACAAATCCAAAACAGTCCCATATCAGCTACTGTGAAGAAATTTGACTCTATCCCAGCCAAAACCAGCACAGCCACATGTTCACAGTGTTGCAGGTAGCATGGATGGTTGCCCATGGATACCAAGAGCTGAGTCAGGGGAAATTGCAGTGCTCTTGGAAAGGTATTTAAAGAATAATGCCATCATCAGGGATGACCAACATGGGTTCACAAAGGGAAATTCATGTTTAACTAATCTGATATCCTTCTATGATAAGGTCACCCGCCAAGAGGATGAAGGGAAGGTGGTGGATGTAGGTTTCTTGGATGTTAGTAAGGCTTTTGATACTGCCCCTCACAGCATCCTTCTGGACAAGTTGTCCAGCTGTGGGACGAGTGGGTTCATGGTGTGCTGGGTGAGAATTGGCTGAGGGGCAGAGCTCAAAGGGGTGTAGTGCATGAGGCTACATCTGGTGACCATCACCAGTGGTGTGCCTCAGGCCTCAATTGTAGGGCCAGTTCTGTTCAACATATTTATCAGCACTCTGGATGCAGGAGCTGAATGCACCATTAACAAGTTTGCTGAAAATACCAAACTGGGAGGTGCTGTTGACTCTCTTGAGGTACAAGAGGCCTTGAAGAAGGATCCAGATTGATTGTGCATTGGGCAATAATTAATGGCATGAAATTTAACAATTCCAAATATTGGATTTTGCACCTGGGACAGAGTAACGCTGGGCACAGGTATAACTTCGGAGACAAGTAGCTGGAGAGCAACCCTGCAGAAAGGGATCTGGGGGTGCTGGTTGACAGCAGGCCTGATAAGAGTCAGCCATGTGCCCTGGCAGCCAAGAGGGCAAACCCCATGCTGGGATGCATCAAACGCAGCATGACCAGCCAGCCAAGAGAGGTGACTATCCTGCTGTATTCAGCACTGATGGGACCTCACCTTGAGCACTGTGTGCAGTTCTGGGCTCCACAATTTAAGAAGGATGGGAAGGTTCTTGAATGCATCCAGAGGAGGGCAACAAAGCTGGTGAAAGGGCTGGAAGGATTGTCTTGTGAGGAGAGGCTAACGACTTTGGGCTTGTCTAGTCTGAACAAAAGAAGGCTGAGGCAATCTTATTGCTCTCCACAGCTTCCTGAGGAGGGGACATGGAGAGGGAGGTGCTGGCTCAAAGTTGCACCAAGCGAGGTTCACACACGACATTAGGAAGCATTTTGTTACCCAGAGGCTGTTCAAACACAGGAACAGGCTTCCTAGAGAGGTGGTCGATGCCCCAGGTCTGTCATTGTTTGAGGCATGTGGACCATGCACTTAACAACATGCTTTAACTCTTAGTGAGCCC
>NW_010250758.1:1558-11626 GCF_000690775.1 Eurypyga helias | reverse complement strand
TATCCTATCCTATCCTATCCTATCCTATCCTATCCTATCCTATCCTATCCTATCCTATCCTATCCTATCCTATCCTATCCTATCCTATCCTATCCTATCCTATCCTATCCTATCCTATCCTATCCTATCCTATCCTATCCTATCCTATCCTATCCTATCCTATTCACCAATCCTTTTCATATACAAGCATATTCATGTGAGGAGAGCCCCTTCACGTCACCGAAAAGTAAAAAAAAAAGTAAAAAGCCAAATCACAGCACATAGAAATATCTATTAATTCACCTGCTCTACCTTGTTGACAGCGCAGGATGTTCCTACAACAGAGCTTCTTCAGCATTACCTGGTTGGCTGTCACAGCAAGCTCAAGCAACAGCCTTCTAGCAAGTGATTGTCTTCAACTGTTTGCCTACAGATGCAACTCTGTAGTTTAAATTATTTCATCGGTATCTGCCTGATGCTTAGCTGAAAAACACTCTGTTACCTCTTGCTGTGTGCCAGTGTAGTTTACAAACGGCCACCCACGAGAGCTCTGCCTCCTGCAGCAAAGGCAAAGGTAGAAAGCAGCTCTTCAGGGCAGCACACAGCTGCCCTTTTTTTCTATAGTTGGCGGCAGCATTTATTCCAGTTTACTAACTTCTGCAGCCAGAGAAGCAGGTGCCCTGCAGACAACAGGCCCCTTCCTTGCAACACTCAGATCCACCTCTTGGGTATGACTCTACCATGCCCTGAACTCTGTACAGCTCCATGAAAAATGACAAATGAATATAGGTCACCTCGTTTCACGTAGACTCAAGGGAGACAAATTATTCCCAGTATTTCCAATATTTTGAGCAACCAAATTTTCAGCTTTAGGTGCAGTTCTTTCAATAAAAATTATGTGAGCCACTAGGATGGGGTAAAGGCTGACTTGTTGTTTGCTAGCTTGGATTTTTAAACAGAGAAAAAAGTAAGTAGCATGGTATCAGTAGCCCTGTTAGCTACTGCTCATGGGAATGAAGGCTTCAGCGTCAGCACTCTGCCTCGTGACATGAGGGAAGAAGACACCAGACCAAGAATGAGATGCAGCCGTTCCACCGGGTACACCACGATGGGATCAGACATGCACTGGGCTAGCGCACTGCAGATTTTCTCTGGACAAGGGAGGACTAGCAAAATGTGGGCAGCACAGGTCCGTTCAAAGCTTCACTGCATACTCTGGTGGCCACTGACACTCGGCATAACCTCAATTGACCCAAACCCTTTCATTCAGTCTCCAGCTCAGAACAGATGTATTGTCTTTGCCTCTCCAGATTCCATAGCTTTTTGTCCCTTTCCCCAAATTCTTCCCCAAAATCAGTCTCAGCCTCCCAGACAGCATTATAAACGTAGTCATTCACCCAGTAGATTAGTATATTTATTACACCTGTGTGGTTTGTTATGTTCTTCTACTTTGATCTTCTCTATAATTTCCCTACAATAACTATCTGAATGAGACCACATCTTCTTTTGAAAATTCTGATTTTAAAGTGTCCATTGAAGGAAATGTGCCACATTCATGTAAAATAGCTCCAGTGGTTAACATCACTCTCTGAAAATATTTGAGCCTTATTTCTACTCCAAAACTGCCAAGTTGCAGCTCACAATCCTCAGGTTGTGTCACATTTGGTTTGTCCCATACCGTACCCAAACTCTTCCTCTTAGCGTTGATTAACTGGAGCCTTCATGCAACATAGCCACCAATTCTAAGTAGAGAGAGTACCTTAAATTCTATCTTCTCCTTTTATTAAAACGATCAGGTTGAACCCTATGGGTACTTCACCAGAGGATCTGTTCCTTCATCCTTTCTATCTCCCTGTACCTACCTATGACACCCTCTTTGTACACAGGAGGATCTGATCACTTTGTTTAGCAGATTACCTTGCCTGACAGCATCCTTTGAAGAGTTACTTCTGACAAGTCAGAGCTAGCTACTTCATAAAGAAGGCTCATTTTCTGTTTTCCCAGGAGTATGACATTACCTTTATTCAGAAGATCAGTCTTTTTTAGTAGCCACCTTCCTCTGTTGCCCCTCCCCAGACTCCACATTGGTTACAAACCTTCTACCCTCTCTGCCATGATTCCCTTTCAGATCTTCAGTTGGAAAAAATGAAGAAGACAGGATACAGAACTACAAGATGCAACTAAAAACAGACATATTCAGCAGTGGCAATGCATTTATTACAATATTATGGCATCTAATCCAGCTAGGACACTCTAGGGAGTAAATTACTTTGCTCTTGATCAAAAATGTTACACAGTACTAACATTTTACAAGACTTGCTTGTCAACCAACTTGTAAGAATATATTGGAAAAAAAAAAAAGCCAACAGAAAAACCACACACCAAACCAACCAACGAACCAACCAACCAAAAAGAAACCTATAAAACAACAGCAACAACAACAACAACAATAACAAACCACCACAGGTTAGTTTCAGAGATTTTCCCTGAAAACTATGGTTTGAGGATTAATTCTATTAACTTCCTCCATTTTTTATTGAGATTTGATCAACAATTCTGTGTTTTTCACATGATCAGTCTAAACGTAAAAGGCTTAAAATTACCTGGGCTGTAATTTCACCCCTTTTAATATGGTATAACCTTAATTTTTGCTCTGTCCTTTAAAACTTCGTGCTATTCCAAGACTTATTGAAAAATACCATTAATCATCCAAAGAGCTCTTCTGCAAACTCTAATAAAGCTCTCAGATGAAAATTATCTAGACCTCCTGATTTTAAAATGTCTAGCTTTAGTAGCTTCTGTTTAACATACTGTGAGAAACTGTTGGACTGGAAGTGTTTCGGTATCAGGATCAGCATGCAATATGACTAATTCACATATCTTTACCCCAGATACATAATGGAAGTATTTGCTTAACACTTTTGTTATTTGTCCATTATAACTGACACTTCTTCCATTTCTCCTCTCAATGATCAATATTCTTTCTGTTCCTAAGTTTCCAAACCTCTTTCCTATTGACTTTGGCTCTTGTGTGAACATCAATTTATTTCTGTGATTTTTTGTTTCTATTATCAGGATTTGGAACTTCATATTTCTTATTTAAAATCAAGCCTGGTAGTACACTAAAGAATATGGGGTTTAGAGTTTGTTCAATCTCCACACATTAATCCAGTTATAACCTACTTATGGTCTAACTGTGGCATGTAGTTCGGTCATTTTTTTTTTTTCTATCCACTAAGATTAAACCTGATACACTATTCAGTTCTGCTTTTTTTTTTTTTTTTAATTCAGTATGTCTTAAAAGGTCTACTGTATTTTAACACTGACAGAATGGGAGATCCAGCATGTCATTCAGTTTGAAACTCCCAGAATCTTATGGGTTTTTTTATTCCAGCACACAGTATAGGGAGGCATTAAATACCCCACTACTGTGATTTCAGTTCAAAACTAATTAGAAACACCTCCTGTTTTCTCACAGAAAACCACTTAGCATCATTTTCATGACCTCATGTGAACCACACCAGGAACACAGGACTGCAAGAGACATACCCAGACCCTTTCTCATGCACAGCCACATCACATAATACCTTGCAGACACACATTTTAATTTGTGTCACTATAAGACATTTCCTTACAACACTCAAATGGTTTGAGGGAATTTTTTCCATGTCATCTCCAGGCTTCAGCAGCCCCTTCTAAGAGATGAGCATCAGAGCTGGGTGCCGTATCCCCATCAAAGCCATTCTACACAGGTATGTACAATGACAAGCAACACGCATAAACTCTTTTCTCAGAGTTACAGCAGAGGCTCAGAATAAAATTACTGTACGTCCATCCCTTCTCCACTGTGGAGAAATGCTGAGCCCAGTGCCAAGCAGCTCCCATCTCCTGGGACAATTTCCTATCCAATGCTGGTACCTGAGTGAAGGTCATTTCAAGCTGTACAGCCGCAGGCGTGCACGTTCCAGGGAAACCTGCCAGCTGCTGGGACCAAAGCAGCTGGTCGTGCCGTCATGCTCCATTCTCCTCCTTGTTTTCTCTCGGCACCACATTCTCTGACCATAACTCCCCCGAAACCAGAGTGCAAACTGAGCCGGGGGTGGGGGGTAGGGAGGGGGGAAGAAAAGGGGAAGGGAGAGGATGTCCAGTGACTCAGAGAGAGATAACAGCCTGCTTTACATAGCTTGCCATTCCCTTTCCCCTCTTGACTCTTCCTAAATAGGTTACATTCAGGGACTTTTGCATTCCAGGCATGTGAGTCCTAGAGGCAGCATCCAGTGATGGCAATGTAGCCAGATTTATTACCAGGTTCAGAACACTGGTGTATAGACAATTAAATACTCTTTTTCCTCACATCCCTTTGTGCCTTGGTTAATTTTAGCTCAATATCTTGATTGGATGAAGAACAAGAGCTCATTTGTTCTCACTTCTACATTGGTTATCAGGCAAATCTAGTCAACCCGTTCCTTACAAGGCTGGGTGGAGGACCCTTCTCCTTGGGGCTGAAGGCAGCACCCCCTCTCTGTGCCAGCCCTATCTCCAGCCAGCATCCCTTTTCACCCCCCGCTCCCCAGCCATGCCCAGACTGGTGCCTATGCTCCACTCTGCCACATGTCCCATTCACGTGCTGGCTGAGGATGGCAGTCAACAGGAAAAATGCTTATTAAAATCACCCCATGATCTTTATATGCATGCACATAAAATAAAAGGGGTTTTGGGACCTTGTGCGAAGAAGTCTACTTTATTTCTAGCCTGCCTGTTGCCCCATCTCACACAGAAAGGCCTGAGAGATGTTTGATGTGGCTCCAAAACCCCAAGCTGATATGGTTCTGAATTGGCTGCTTTGCTTGTTGGTCCAGTCTTTGTTTGAATGACTCCTAGATTTTTGAAAACATGGCAAATAATGGGAAAATAGACATTTTCAGCTTGTCATGGGCAATTTAAAGGGAGAAATTAAAGGGCATGTTCTATCTCAAGGAATGTGTAGACGTGGTGCTTGAGGACATGGTCTAGTGGGTACAGTAGTGTTGGGTTGATGGTTGGGCCAGATGATCTTACAGGTCTTTTCCAACCTTAGTGATTCTGTGATTCTGTGATCTAGGTGACTCCCTTCCCACTGAATTTCAAAGGCCTGATGACACACTTCTCAAAACAGTGCTAAGAAAAGAATTTTAATAACCAGCATCATCAGGAAATGTTAATAGTCAGAGTCCCATCCAGCTCTGTATTGCGTTTTCATACTGACACACAGCACACCCTGTTATTCTTCATCTGTACTTCTAGGCATAAGCAAGAGGGGTTAATAAGAAATGCTCTTTCACTTAATCACAGTGCCTTAAGGGTTCCTGTTGGGAAGCACATCTACCAATACCATGAAGTAATTTTTAAAGGGACAAATAAATAAATAAATAAATGCATAGCCGAGGGATGATTTTCACTTTGGCTCCAATTTTAATCAGGATAATAACACCCAAGAGCAGCATGGCAGCGCTTTTCCTTTCATTTTGTGCCACGTTCAAGTGATGTTGTTTCACAGCTTTAATAGTCCTGTCAGCATTCATCAGCAAATCAAGACAGCCTCCAGAATACCACCATAAAAACACAGTGGATTTTTAATTAGAACAGGGCAGCCCTTAGCGCACCAAATGCATGTTAAATTGATGTTTCTCACTACCAGCTCAAGATTACCCAGGGTCAGCTGTTTCCAAATGAAGCAAAGCAAGCTTAATGCAGGCTCAGCTGAACAAATGTATTTTCTTGGGTTTACGGCAGCTTTTAACTTTTAATGCCATGTCTCCCTCTCTTTTCTTTTTTTTTTCTTTTTTTAGATGATGTTATGGTAGGAAAATGTTACACTTGCCTATGTGAGATTTACAGATGACCTTTTTACTGGACAAAAGTTCTGTGGGACATGGGACAGAATATAAATCCCAGACTCTGCTCCATCAAAAGCTGATAAATAAGTGAGGAAGATTAAGAGTTCAGTTTAATGAGCCAGTATGTTTTCCATTACAGTTGTAATTATTTGCCAAAAATTATCCTTTCCACATTCATTTTGTTTTAAAAAACAATGACTCCTTCATAAAACTGTCTAGTACGTTTTCTGGATGCACCATTTTTCAGGAGATCCGTGGTTTGTGGTCTTGTTGATGTGGATCAGAAAAAGTCAAAGTCATTTGCTGCTTTTCCTGAAATCTTAAGTACCACAAGCTGCTGGATCATTTCTTATTAGTATCTGGGAATTATTAAAGTGTACTCAGGCTTCCCATCCAGTCCCATTTTACGGTAACAAAAGACATAGGAAAAATGTGACTTTTGTTACTTACGCGTTAATGTTCCATAAATTATGCGGAGCATATATCCCATCATGAGGGGGACTTTTTACAAGGGCCTATAGTGACAGGACAAGGGATAATGGGTTTAAATTGAAAGCAGGAAGATTTAGGTTAAGTATCAGGAAAGAAGTCTTCATGGAGAGGGTGGTGAGGCACTGGAACAGGTTGCCCAGAGATGTTGTGGATGCCCCATCCCTGGAAGTGTTCAAGGCCAGACTGGAAGAGGCTTTGAGCAACCTGGTCTAGTGGAAGGTGTCCCTGCCCATGGCAGGGGGGTTGGAACTAGATGGTCTTTAAGGTCCCTTCCAACTCAAACCATTCTGTGATTCTAGCACCCACCTCCTCCTGATCTACATTGTTACTGCAACAGCAAGTTGGACTCCCTGAAACCAGACAACATGCACTTCACTTGTTCCTTGCCCTGAAGAACAAGAGCAAGTCTGATGGGGACTGCAGCCCATCCCCAGGAAGAGTGACTTCAGGCCCTTCTAACACAGCACTCACACCTTGCACCCATGTTCACCTGAAGCAGCAGAAGGAAATTAGGAATCAAGGACACTGCTATTGACTAGAGAAGTTTTGCTGGTGGACACAGTCATATTTTCCATAATAATTCATGAATAGCATGTGTCAACCCACTAAGGGAGATACTTGTTGGGATATATGCGTTAGAGGAGGAAGAGGCAAAAGCACATCAGCAGTAAGGAAAAAGCATAGTTAGACATCTAACTTGGCTGGGGATTGTTTTCTGGTGTCCTTCTTGGTGCCACAACTCTTCCATCCATTTTGAGCTTGACCTGAGGGTCTACAGATCTCAAAAATATTGTGAGGGAGTTGAGTCCAGTGGAACTACTGAGTTGAGTACACTGGAAATCAGTGGCAATGCAGAGGCTATGCTGCTCTGAGTGCCTTGCTCCTGTGGTGGGCTGGGAGCTCGAGACCTGCAGACATCAAGTTGTATCCAGAGAAGCGTGGCCAGCAGGTCGAGGGAGAGGATTCTGCCCCTCTACTCTGCTCTGGTGAGACCCCACCTGGAGTGCTGCATCCAGCTGTGGAGCCCTCAATATCAGAAGGATATTGACCACTTGGAGCGAGTCCAGAGGAGGCCACGAAGATGCTCCGAGGGCTGGAGCACCTCTCCTGTGGTGAAAGGCTGCAAGAATTGGGCTTGTTCAGCCTGGAGAAAAGGAGGCTCCGAGGAGACCTCATTGCAGGTTTCCAGTATCTGAAGGGGGCCTACAGGGGTGCTGGGAGAGGACTTTTTACAAGAGCCTGTAGTGATAGGACAAGGGGTAATGGGTATAAATTGAAATCAGGGAGGTTTGGATTAGATATCAGGAGGAAATTCTTCACAGAGAGGGTGGTGAGGCACAGGAACAGGTTGCCCAGAGATGTTGTGGATGCCCCATCCCTGGAAGTGTTCAAGGCCAGGCTGGATGAGGCTTTGAGCAACCTGGTCTAGTGGAGGGGGTCCCTGCCCATGGCAGGGGGGGTGGAACTAGATGATCTTTAAGGTCCCTTCCCACCCAAACCATTCTGTGATTGTATGATTCCATGATCAGGAGATGCACCATCACTTGCCTGACAGCAACCTCCTCACATCTTTGTGCCCTGATTTGCTGAAGAGGTCTGGAGGACAGCAGGGAGCTGTACCAAGGTCATACAAGCAAACCACATGTGCTGCTGCACCAAAGCTTCATCCCTCTGCGTGTGAAGTGCCTCTTGCAAGGAAAACCTGTTATTAAGGGCTGATTAGTGCCAATCCTCCTAGCAGCAAATGGCTCTGTATATATTTTTCCTCAGTCTCTCAGGAAACCTGCAGGACTTGTAGTCTATTCAGCCAGCTTATCCCATATGTAGAATGATGCACTCCGGCAGGATCATGGGACAAAAATCTCCCTCCAGACTTATCTCACATGTCTTGTTGTTGGTTTTGGGTTTAGTCCTAAATGCCTGTGTTTGTTTTTTTTAATAAACATATACATCACAGTAAGACATTCCATCTCATTTTTCTCAGTGCTCAACCCAAAATAGCCAGAAAATGAAATACCTTTAAGTCAATCACCAAAGTTAAATTAAATAAGCAAAAACCTTCACTTGACTTTTAAACGTCAACAGAGCTTTGAAAAAGGGTCCTGTACCTGAAATTTCATATGTAAATTATGACTTCACTTTCAAAATTTATCTTGGCCAAATTTCTGGAGTGAATCCATCAAATGCAATCTTCTGTGGGAAGCTTACTTCCGAGAAACAATTTCCTACATGGAGAAGCAGAGAATAAGTAGAATGACAAATGCTTCCCTTCACATATGACATAGAGAAAGACAGAGACATTGTGATAATGCAAAACTCAGAAGGACTGAGACAATGTCTACATTTTACCATCTGTTTCAGCTCCATGCTAAGGCTCAGACCTGAAAGGTGCTGAGTATCTCTAATTCAGCAAACACCAAAGGGCACAATTTACTTCAAGCCTACAAAGGGGCCTTCCAAATTAATGGGAAATCAAACAGACCAAAAGGACTGAAGCAAAGAAAGCACACTCCATCATAATACAAGGGAACAAAATGAATCTCACATAAAGTGACCTCAGCCGTGCTGGACTCCCCATTAGAGAAGGTGAAAGTCCGCTTCCACTCACATGAGTTTTTTCCCCAGCCCCGTTTTGCAAGCTGTTTCTTCACAACCTCACTGTTATCTGTGCATGACTTCCCTTGGGGTGAGACATCAGCCTTCTGGGAAGCATTGTGCTGCTGAGATGGGGTTTGATGTTTTGAGGGAGTCATCCTCTTCCCAAGAGCAGGTAACTTCCAGGTGGCATTTGACATGTTGGCTCTGACCCCTGAGACTGTGTCTCCATGCTCACAGAGGTAGAAATAATGCAAACTAGAGGTCCTGCAGAGAGACAGACTGGGCTCGTATCTGGCTCAAGGTGCCTTACAAACATTTTGTATGGAGGAAAAGAGCATTTCAGGTACAAAAAAAATGTGGTGAAAATAAGAGGCTTAGTTCTGCTTGTTGTGGTGCCTCCCTTTAACATGTGGTATTAGTAGTAACATGTCCAGTGGAACCCTGCCTTTTGTACATGAAAGACAGCAGCACTCAGCAACTAGAAATAATTTACATAAACAAGGACATAGACAACACATGGCGAAGCACTCACAAAAGGCTGATAGAAAGGTATGAGAAGCAGCCTTTTCCCTTCCAGTTGGCACTCGGTAGACTAAGCCCCACCTAGTATGCGGCAGACAGGTTCAATTACCTCAGCTAGCTGAAGGAACTTTCTACCAGACTTTCTTTCCCCTGTAAGACCCTCAGATTCGTTGCTGGAAGGACCAGCTGAGAGGCGAGATGTGGCTTAAAGCTCCCAGGTCTCCCATGCTCCCATGTTCAAATCACAGTGATTTTAGGTGACAATGGGCCAGCACCTACTCTTCTAAAAGATCCATAAGTATTTTGCAGTGGAAATGCCCTAGACCCTCTTACAAAGAGGAATAGTTAAGGAGGAACATGTCAGAAATACTACTGGAAATCCATCAGTGAAAGAAAGGATTTGTTTTCAAAGTTCAAATAACTCAGCTAAAGAAGTACTAGCTTGCAGAGAGGAGCTCACATAAACATTTCACAATTGGGTAGCAGGGAGCAAAGAACCAGAAAGGAATAAATAAATTACTCCTCTCGGTCAAATAAATCATGTGAATTGTAAGCTTTCTGGGGAATATAATTTTGATACTTTATTTTTCCCTCCAAGTTG
>NW_010250758.1:0-1527 GCF_000690775.1 Eurypyga helias | reverse complement strand
ACAGCATGCAGCACCATGGACCCCCAAATTCTTTAATGAGGTCTCTAGACATTGCAGGAATATAAACACAAAATTGCATGGAAATACATTGATAATAAGGTAGATACAGCCCTGGAAAGGGCCGTGCAGCCATGACCACTAATAGTTTGCTTCATGGAGCTCTGGTGCCTTCCTGCAACGAGGATGCTGTGTCAGTCCCCAAAGCTGCAGGCACACAAAGGCTCCCCTAAGCCCCAGCTGCCCGTGCACCATGACAGTTTATAATCTCATGCTGCATTTTCTTCCCATGTGCCTCTGCTTAGGGACCAAATCAGGAAACAGTCTGCATATTAAAAAGGCCCAAGAAAAAATTAAATGGTTTTACACAGGGTTTTACTGAGCATATGCAGCTTTTATGTTAACGTTTGTAATTGGGTGGACACATCTCAATGCAGCTTCAAAGAAGTGGTGAAGAGCAACTTGAGGCAAGGAGGAGGAAATGTTCCCATTGGAAACCCTAGATTGATATTTTGTACGCATGCCCCCCAAAAAATTACACTGGGTAATCCATGTGTGCTTAACCTTTGGGCTCTCAAGTAATTAATTAAAGTTGCTCATAGTACGTGCAGTGCTAGTGAGGTAATATTTCATCATGTTTTAAGTAGGAAAGGTTTTGGCACAGTGCAGTCTTTTCTTAGTCCAGATTGGAATAACAGGGGTTATATAAATGCAAATTACACAATTTGACAGCTGTGTAACATCAGCATGTTATGACTTCAAGAGCTAAATCCCAAGACCCCTCACTGACTGGTGAAATCAGTCTCCCCGTGAATTTTGCCAGGCAGGGGACTGCAGAAGACGATCCTAGCGCAGAGCCCCCACTGCCATACCTTATTGCCCTCCCCACTAGCAGCCCATCTCACCACCCTCCTCTGGTCACTCTTGGGCTTCCTGTGTGCACTGCTCCTCCTTTACCCACTGCCAGCTACCAGAGTTTCTTCCATCTCACACCCACCATGACTTCTTTCTTCACCATATCGGGTTTAACTTCACTGGCCTTTCTTCTGCCTTCTTCCATCTCACGATCTTTCTTTCTAACCTTCCTTTCTTGACTTATCCAAGTGCTTCTTCCCACTCTTGTCAGAATAGCTTCATGCTATCTTGTTTATTATAATTCTGCAGCTTTTTGAGCATTTATGGTCTCTTCTCCCATTTCTGTTGTCATTGTCCTTCCAGACCACTGCATTTCTCTTTTTCCCCTATTCCTCTTTCGCTGGTTCTTTCTTTGCCTTCTTGCACACCCTGCACAGCCCAGTCACCTCCCTCTCACTCTGCTTTTCTGCAGTGCCCAAGCAGTGCCATGGGTGCCGAAGTGGGGCCATCTGGCAGACTCCGGCATGTGCCCCATACACAGAAGGCTCCATGGATGGAGGAGGAACTCGCTGAACAAAGGGGTCCAAAACTGCATCTAATACCACAGCCAGGTGGCCTTGGCAATACAAGTGGTTGAAGTCCCTCATAACAACATAGAATCATAAAATGGTTTGG
>NW_010250757.1:23149-28169 GCF_000690775.1 Eurypyga helias | reverse complement strand
TGGGTTAGAAGCATGGCACCCTGCAGACTGCTGCCCGGCTGGCTTTTGCCGGCTCTTCTGTGTAAAACAGCCTTAACTTTACTCGTGGCGAGGCCCTTCTGATTAGGGAGGGCACCTGCTGCGTTGGTTTCTCTCGCTGCGTTACTTCTCCTGTGTTTGTCCCATGTCACGCATGGGACATCCTTATTTTCCTGGTAAAATGGACGCGGGCACCGCGTGCGCACCACTGGGTACACGGTACTGCGCGTAGCTCAGCCGGCTTCAGAATGCCCGGGTTCAGCTCCGGAAGGTACGGGATTACCCTAAGGGTCATAACGGGGTTGGAAAGGTGTGTTGCTGTGGGGTTGGTTTGGGGTTTTTTTTTTGTTGCTGTACAACTTCCTGAAGTGCAGCTGAACTAAACTTCTTGATGTAGCGGCAGGGTAAATTTCTGTTAACGTTGCATGGTTTCTGGCCTAAATTTAGCTCAGAATCCTTGTGGCAAAGTGGTTAATGCATAATCTTCCTGCAATATAATAAACATTAGAAATGGATTGAACTGAACAACAGCTAGGCTACATTGTTTTCCAGTATTTTTATTTGATTTTTTTTAAAGACCTTAGAAAATACCTACCTACCCTCAAACCCCTTAAGGGCTGTTAATTTATACGCAGTTAATTATATAGGTGAATGGTTCCGTGGAGGTGTTGCCGTAAACCAAGCAGGTGCGTGGCATTTCTGAGACAGCGGGCCTTACAGAAGTTCTGGCAGGCTTCACTTTAAGTTGCCTTTATTAAATGGTTTGCCTGAAAAACAAACTGCTTTTTAAATTGTATTTAATGTACTTGCTTATGTGTATTATTGCTTGCCAGGGCAGGGTTTTGGAGACTGTAGCCTTAGGTACTTCTTCTCTATGAAACCTGTAACTTTTTTCTTTATGTTAACTTAAATGCTGTAGGCTGAATTTACTAGGAAGGTCAGTGTGCTTGCTTCCATATTTTTTTTTCTTTTGGATAGCATTTACATTGTTTTTCAGTGAAAATTCATGTCTGGTTCTTAGAGCAATGTATACTTGTGTCTCTGTCCTTCAGGAAAATACTGAAGTGTACCCTGGGAGTATGTGAAGTCACAAGGGGTATTGGAACAAATCAAAGTGGTGGTGGTGGGGAACATTGGGTGAAATTGTAAGGTGATGACAATAGTTTGTAGATAAAAGCACCTCATGAGATTGATTTCTGTACTGTCCTTGAGGTGAACTTACACGATGAGAAATGAGAACTTGAAGAGAGCAAAGATGGATTTCCCTCTCTTCCCCTCCCCTCCCCCCCCAGTTTGGTAATCTGCATGTAGAATGACTTTGTGCCCCACAATTGTAAATCTTGAGCTGTGGCTGGCATGTTGATAAGCATCTATTTTTCCGGATCATAAAAGCATCTTGTGATCGTGCTGTTGTAAAACAGAAAAATGACAGGGCTTAACAATCCTGTTTTCATAAGCTGATCTTCGGAATTCAAAACTTAATAGCTCTGATGTCCACTTAGAACATGGTCATGTGAAAAACTTCATTTTTCCTTATTAATTAATTAAAAAAAAAAACCCACAACACACACCTCCCCCCCCCTCTTTTTTTTTCCCCCCCCGGTCTCTGGGAGGGCTGAGTAAGAAATTTAATCTCAAATACTTTTCATTCTAATAAACAAATTTTTTTACTGTGTATTAGTATTCCATATGAAAGTATGGAGACTGGAAAGTAATGTGATGATTTTTAAGGAATAACAAAGTAAAAAAAATAATATTGACACAAGAAAGACTTTTTTTTTTTTAAATGTTAAGGACTAGGGAATGTAAAATGCTGTTTTTGAAGAAATGACACATTACAATTAAGTCTCCTAGTACAGAAATGTGAAGACATTTGTAACAACTGCGTGCATCTTCTGTTTGGATTTATTTCTAATTTTGACAGGCTGTCGGCCCACAGCGTTCTCTGATACTGTTGGTGAGGAGTGGACAATGCAGATGCTGTGGCACTTTATTTAGTATGGCGATGGTATTGCAGCAGTCTGAACAGATGCTGGGAAGATTAACGCAACACTGGGTCCACTGTCCTCAGAGATCTGTGTCTGCTGGGAGAGTTGTTTGTACCATGGACACCACTGTCCCCGAAGATGCTGCCGACACTAGAAATGTCAGGCATCCAGGCACCACTGTCCCAGCAGATGCTGAAGACCTTCCGAGCTGCTGTTGGGGAAGCTTTATGTAACAGATAGCTCTGTCTTGTCCCTCTGCACCTGCTTGGGGGATATTTCTGACCTACACTGAACCTAACTGTTTAGTGAGGCTCCAGAACTTCAGGAATCTCAAGTGTCTCCTGTATTAGGACACTTGCTTAAGGTATCACTGTTTCACTGTGTGCACATGTGTAATACAAAGCATGAAGACACTTGCTTAAGGTATCACTGTTTCTCTTCCTCAGAAGAGCGCTTGTGTGCATGTGTGTAATACAAAGCATGAAGTAATTCTTACCAGTACAGTAGGTTTTGGAAGTTCATGGCTGTTGATAACAATCTCACTAGGACTAAACTGTACACCAAAACTGAATCAGCTTCGGGCAAACCTGTTACCCTCTCGCTAGCATACATGTAGTACCTGTAATACAAAGGGACTGCTGTGCCTTGAGGTCATGCTTGTGGTTGCTGAGTAAAACTTCCTGCCTCACTGTGTGCTAAGTCCCTTTCAAAATACAGTGTCCAGCATGGGCCCTTTCGTCTGAGGGCATGAAAGAAAAAGTACTGAAGTCTAGTCTGTTGTATGCGTGAAGAAATTAAAATAGTTTTGTCAAAGTATCTGAAGCCACTGAGTTCATCATTGCAAATAGGGTGGTTCTTAATAAAACAGGGTTCAGGTCTGTATGCTCAAAGAAAATGATCCTTGAGGATGATTACTCAGGGACACTTCATGGCATTCACTCTGACAAGACTGTTTTATAGTAAGAAAAGCATGTATTCAATATTCAACTATTTATTTTTCCAGATAAAGTACCTTTTCTCAGATGTGTAACCCTAGAAAAGGCCAAGGTCCTGTTTGCTTGAAAGTACCTGAGCAAAAAAGCAGGTGTCTTGTGTTCGCTCATCTTCCTCGGTTTATGTAGGTGAACTTGCAAATGCCTTGTTTAAGTTTCAGGGACACCCTGCTTTTGTTTACAGAGCAAGTTGCTGCTCTCGGTGGACCCGTGAGGCTTCCAAAGGTGGGCTTTGCTACTACACAAAGCACCGTTGCTACTCCTGGCTTTTAATTTCCTGCTGCTCCCTTCTGTAGTCTTGTTTCCTCTTCTGTATATATTCAGGTTTCCTTACCTGAATCTTACTAGAACCCTGGGCAAGGCAGTAAGTGTCACACTAAGCTTTGCAGTGATTTCATGTGTCTGTGGTTCCTGAAGCCAAGCGGGCCAGGGCTGTACCCCTGTTTTTCCTTGAGAAAAGGTGCAGAGCCTCTTGGGTGCAGCGCTGAATGTTTTGCTAAGTTGCATCAGCTTCGTGTGGGTGATTTAAGCTAGACTCTACAGAGCACTTAGGGACACCTTTTTGCTTAAGAATGACTAAACTTAAATCCATTCACAATTATTTTAGGTTTAGCAGTAATCTGGACTCTGAAATGGAGAGTGTGGAGTTAAAATCAGTTTCTTAAGATTTAAGTGGATCATGGCTGAAACAGAAAAGTTTAGAGTGCAAAGAATGTGTATTGTCAGTTACAGTAATGTTACTTTGGTGGTGAAAAAGATGGACATCATGAAAGAAGTTGAGCGAAACAAAACCAGGAAGCTAAATATTGAAGTTGTTTGCTCTAATCCTCTGTCTGAGAATTTACAACCTGCCTGCAGCAGTTTGTAATCGCAGGTTCTCAGAAACTCCCCAGGAGGTTGGTAATGTTCATAGTGAAAGATGGTGTTTGAGGCAGGTTTACCTGTTACTTGCCAGAAGCTAGTGTGTCCCGTGTGAAGTTAAACATCTTCTACTCATTTGGGAGCGAAGATTTTTTTTTTTTTTTTTCCCAGTGTCTCTGATATCTTTAGGCCCAGGTCAGTCTTGTTACTACTGTAAATGTAAATGTTCCAGGAATGAAGTTTTAAGTACTAATATTGGTTAAATCTAGTATGTTTCTAAACATACTGGTATGTTTATTCAGCTTTCATTTTTATTCAAGTTCTGATGGCAAAGTGTCACTGTGAACTAGCAAAATGTACAACTAAAAAACCCCAGTCCTGTAAGTTACACCCTACAGATCAAGCTCCAGTACATCTCTGGTGTTCACGCCTCTAATACTAGAACTTAAAATTGGTTAGTTGGTTTGTTTTTCTTAGAATCTTGGTAACTTGTAAAATAAGTGGGAGCTTTTAACCCGATCAGAGTGCAGGAGTCTGTCCAGCCTCAAAAGAACAAGCCTCTGGCAGAGCCTGTCTAGAACCTGGATCTTGTAAGACCTAGCTGAAAGCCTTAAGCAAAAGGTAATACTTGTAATTGTTTTTCTTTATTGAACAAGTTTTTTTTGTCATGAATTACCTCCCCTATATATCTTTAATTGGACACTTGGGTCTGTAAAAGCCCTTTAAGAAGTCACCTGCTCTCCCTGATTTGTTTTCTTTTTTCTGTTGAAATGTTTGCATTTCTTAGTTTTTAGAGCTTTTATTCTGCTTACCCTCCTAAGATCTGAGTGTGCTGAGTGCTTGAATGACTTCTCACAATTAGTTTCAGTTATGTCCAGTGTGCATAACAGCAGCACAGTGTTTGCTTACACATACACCCAAGATCCTGCTTATGTTCACTCTTGCGCTGGACAGTTGGTTGGTGGAGCAAACCTATATATAGAGAGCCTCCCCTTATTTAAGGAGACAGAGCCTCCTTATTTAGGTGACATAATTTGCTGAAGAAAAACAGCAGTAGAGAAGGTCATGCCTTGTAGTCGTGAGTTCTGTCCTTCGGAGCGATACAGTCCGGTAGCTCGCCGATAGTTCTAATCCATTTCTACACTAACTACAGCTCATGGG
>NW_010250757.1:0-23118 GCF_000690775.1 Eurypyga helias | reverse complement strand
GATTTTTTTTTGTGTCCCCCCCCCCCCCCCCCCCCCATCAACCTTGTCAATGGGAAACAGCACTGGCTATTTGTAGATGCTTTGCAAAGGCTATTACTTGATGTCTTGGTTTGAGACTGGACACAGACTGTATTGAAGCAAACTGTTCCCATCCCTGCCACTGTCTCAGAATCCCAGAATGGTTTGGGTTGGAAGGGACCTTAAAGATCATCTAGTCCCACCCCCCTGCCATGGGCAGGGACACCTTCCATAGCCCAGGTTGCTCCAAGCCTCATCCAGCCTGGCCTTGGACACTCCCAGGGATGGGGCATCCACAGCTTCTCTGGGCAACCTGTCCCAGTGCTCCCCACCCTCTGCGGGAAGAATTCCTTCCTGATATCCAATGCAAATCTCCCCTCTTTCAATTTCAACCTGTCACCCCTTGTCCTTTCGCTCCCTGCCCTTGTAAAAAATCCCCCCCAGCTTCCCTGTAGGCCCCTTCAGGTCCTGGAACGCTGCAATAAGGTCTCCCCAGAGCCTTCCCTTCTCCAGGCTGAACAAGCCCAGTAAGGACACATTAAAATCTGGAGTGCTGTGTTACTGTCTTAACAGTGCTAAAAACACACTTAGTGTAGAATTCTGTCGTTATGTCCACTGCCACTTATCTGGTTCAAATTGATGTATGTAGATTTCAATATAAACCCAGAAGTATTTAAACTGAAGTTCTGAAAGCAAATTTTATTTGTTTAATGCCGAGGGAAATTAATTTTTAAGGATCTACTTTGGACTAGTTAGTATTTACTAATTTTTCAGGTAACTTACCTGTTTCAGGAGTCTACAGAAACTTTCAGTATGTTGTAGCTTAGCAAGTTAACTCACGTTACTCTTAGTTCCGATGTACAGGAGCCTGACAAAATTCCTACCAAAACTTGTGCTTTTTGCCAGGTTCGTACTACTGTACTCATCTGTAAGGATGCTGTGGGAGTTCTTTGTGGTGCCCCTCTCAGAAGCATGAACTTGTCTCACTTGATTATGATTTTATAACCTACTTGGGTGTATCACTTGGCAAGCGTTCGTTCCTCTCTTCTGGCACACCACCTCGGTCTTGCAGAGGCTCGTGAGCACAAAACTTGGTGAGTGGGGAGGCCAGCTTCAGACACTGGCTCAGCGGCAGTCACTGAAGAAGTGCAGGTGCTCAGCCTGCTGTGTTTTCACATGACTTTGTTTCCCTGCACCTGTGTACTTTGCATGCAGCCATAGGGAGGGATTTTGAATCTTTTTAAAAAACTTGTAACTTTACCTGAAGTGGAAAACATTCCAGGAAGCTGAAGGTGATCCTCTGAAGTGAAGCCGTGTTTCTTTCCATCTGGTGAGAAAGAGGATTGACTGAAATGGCTTGATTCCTGTATTAAGAGTCGTCATGCACTAAAATAGAGAAACAACTCTTTTCAGTGTTTTTGTTTTCCGTAGAAATATGTTAACTTCCATGATGGACTTGAGAGGAAGGGCTGTGGCATCCTGTTTGGCTCTGAAACAAGAAGTATTCAAGGCGTTGCTCCTTCAAGGTGCCGTAGTGAGCGTGGAAGTTCATATAAAGACAGCTTACTTGTGGGCTTGCACTTCTGTCCGCTGCAGTGATTATATCCTGGATTTGCAGACAGGATTTCAAATTCATCATCTTGGCAGTATCTACACCATGAAATCGAATATTGCACATGCTGTACAGCTGAATGGCAGGCTGCCTGCACCGAGATAGCTTTTTTGTTAGCTTCCTCTCTGCAGTTCTTAAAAACTGGCTAAGCTATTGTCATACACAAGTAAGGATTACAGGTAGTCACTTTGTCTGTGTTGAACAACTAGTCTGTGTAAAGTAGGGTGGGATACTATGTGTCAGGAACTTGTCTTGACTTTTTAAAGTCAGGAAGGTGGATGAAATGCGTCTCAGCTCGCCAGCCATGAGACAAGGCACAATGCCTGTCAGGTACCAAAGGTGAGTAGTTAGGGTAAAGAAATTTTCACTTCTAACAAAAATCTAAATTATACTTCTTGCTCTAAAAGTGTTTTTCATTGCTATATAGGGTTTCTTTTTTAAAAGCATAATTAATACAGATTGCAGGCAGTTTATGCTGTCCTGGGTACACTGCCTTCTAGTAACTGGGCTGTTTGAACAAGATGAGTAGCTGCCTGGCATGGTTTCACTCCACAGGATGAATGTTCGCATCATGTTCCCATAATGTTCTGGATTTTTCTTTTTCTTAATTTTGCCTTGGAGAAAATGTAAAATAAACTTTTAAACACCATGGGGTTTGGACTAAGCTCTTTACCTCCCTTATGTTTGAGGAACTCAGCAGTGACTGACTCAAGTTAAAACAGGGCGCTATTCCCCTTCAAAGGCCCGGAGCGTGGAGAAGAGTTGCAGGAAAGCAGGAGCTCTGTTCTGGTGTGCTGCGTTAAGGGCAAACACTAGAACTATGTTCTCTTACCTTACCCACAACACTTTTTGAGTGTACATGCATGTACACTATTCTGCCCCTGCATCCTGTTGTCGTGAAATAGGACACAAAGCTTTTAGCACTGCAAGCCTTTCTAGAACACGTGTTTAAGGCAGCACAGGTCAGTCACAGTTTGCATATTAGAGGCACCACAGCCAGAAAAAGTGGCCGGTTTTCTGTGTTGCAGTTACAAGGACAGTTACAAGACGAGTTTTGTACTTAGGCCTCATGAAATGTGCTCAAAGGCTCTTCCATAACATTTACTATTATGAAACTGCGTATTCTGGTTTTATGGTTTCTGTTACTCAGCAGGTGTTAGACTGCTGTCAGTGTATGATTTGGTCATGCTTTGCTGACAATGGAACATGAAAGATCTACTCAAATGCCCATTTACAGTGATATTCTATAGTATTTTTGATTTAGAATTGGGTTACGGTCCTTTCTCCTGTCATCAAAAGGCTCATAAACTGCAGGATGTACCATTTTTGTTGTATATTTGCAATAGTGTGATTCAGTGGAGTAAAAGATGGTCGTGTTGGACAGAAAATGTATTGTTATTTAGGATGACTTTTTTGGCTTGTCACTATTATGACTAATTTAAAATACAGTTTCCACACCTTTCATCTCTTCTTTTCATGAGTCTTGTGGGTCTGGGACAGTTTGTAGATTGAGTTAAAGAGCAGAGGCAGCTTCTGCTACCTTTTTTATCTTTTTAACCAGCGCTGTGTCACTACATAAATCCAGGTATGTGAACTGGAAATAGGTGTACATCTAGAAAACTAGATGTACTTCCTTAGTTAAGAATTTCTTGAGCATTGTTTGAACCACAAAGTGGTTGCTGCTTGTTTCTCTGCTAAACCTCACCATCATTGGCACAAACTCATGCTGAGTAAAATGTCACTTGGTCAGAGGGAACAGGTTGAAATGCTTCACCAGAAGCAAGACCACTGGGGGAGTTGGAGTCATGTAGGCCAGATGTGCTCATGAATTGACCTGTACCTTGGGTCAACAAGAAGACCTTCCTGAGGAGACCAAGGTATCAGAGCTGGCTAATCAGTTTTGGCCTGATGTTTAATGTACAACCTGATGTAACCTTAAGTCCAGCCCTGTCTGAAAGGATCTTTTTGTCTGTGTTTACATCTTAACCAGGCAGCACCTATAGTGATCGCCCATGAGGTATGTTTGCAGATAATCAAGATATATTTCAAATAAATCTTCACATTGGTACATGTCAAACAACATAGAGCCTCTTGCCTAACAGTTCAGAGTGGAGCTGCAGCTTCAGAGAAACGATGTAGGTGTGTGAGCACCCTCCAGTCTGGTGTTAGTCTGCCTCCTCTGTCTGTGATAGAAGTGGTTCATATAGTAAAACTGAAGAGTAACTTGTTCCCTATCTTTTTTTTGGTTTGGTTTTGGGTGAATTTTTTGTTTTGGGGTTTTCTGATTGCCTGCTGTCAAGTCCACAGTTGAGCTGAAATGTTGGGTTTAGTGGAAACTTGGGTTCTTGCTGGGAAGTGTCTCGGTATGTGTGTGAGTGTTCAGTGTTCTGGTGTCTGAACATGCCTAAGACATGTTACTGTGAATTCTGACCCTGGACACTTGAGGTGGCTGTCCTAGCTGGTTCCTTGCAGAACAAGAGATCTCCGCTTGTGCCATCATAGGGCCTGTGCTGTTGCCCCAAGGGAACAGGGTTGAATAGGCCTCAATTCTGTCAATCTGCTTTATAAATCTTACTCCTAGGTATGAGGGAACTTTGGGAAGCAGAGCTTTCTCTGAATAGTCCTTTTCAGACTAGCATAGTTAATTTCTCTGTTGGAGTTTAACTATTTCAGATGATCTGAACCTTCAGACTGAAGATGATAGAACTTTTGGGGTGTATGCTTTAGCATAACTAGCCTGGGAATGTGGGAAGGAATGTTTCAGGCTTCGGAAGAGGTCTTTAGTCAAACAACGTGACGTTCTCTTTCTGCTTACAATCCACAGGTCTGAGTGATGTTTACTTAAGGCAGATGTCAGTGTGGGTTATCTTAAATAAAATAAAAGGCAATCAGTTTTGCTTAGAGGCTGGACCTCAGTTTTGGGCTGCCTTGTTTCCCAGTCTTTCCTGGAACACCAGCACTGCTGTGTAGAAAACCTGTTTCTTGTATGCTCTTTCTCCAGAGTGAGATACCGAATGATGGGAACTCACCCGGGATGTCTTAGGGAGGGATAATATATCTGCTGTAGCACATAGATCCTGCTTTCTGAAGGAAAAATTCTAACTCAGTTTGTATCTTTATGCTAGAGCAGTGTTATCATTCTTTGTGGTGTGAAGACTTTTTTTAGACACCTGCTTAAACTTACACATGTGAATAACAACCGAAAGCTTTTCTAATAGTAAAAAAAAAACCAAAGAAAAACAAAAAAAAACCCCAAACCTCTTTAGAAGTTCAAATGTTAAGAAAAGAGAGAAAATAGATTGGCTCTGCGAGATCTGATTTCTTTGTGTTGTGTGTGTGTTTGTTTTGGTGTTGTGTTTTTTTTTTTGTTTGGTTTTGGTTTTTTTAAACAGACAACAAAAACTACCCGGTTCATGGGTAACTTGTGTTCCACTATCTTTGTCGATACAAATACACACTGGAGATAATGGTACTTCACGCAGTTAAATAAAATTAACACTGACCTGTAATAAGAGTTACAATTGCATGGCCTAGGCTGTTTGCTTCAGCTAACTCCTTTTCCTGCTGTGCTGAGGGGAGTGGAGCAGTAAACACAGGATGGAATTTGCTAGTATCCCAGCTTGACTTCTGCTTCCAGCTAAGGAAAAGAGGCCCTTCTGCGTGGCAGCTTGTATAGCAAGTTCTGAACAAGCCCCGTGTGTCTATCTTGTCTTGATAAAGCATTTAAGAGATGGTGGGAGCTGGGATTAGTGTCAAAAGCTTCAGGCTGTCTTGGGCTGCCCCAGCCGTGATGAACATCTTGGTACTGCTCAGATGTGGAGGTTGTAGCCTGATGTGCGTGGGACTTCTGGTTTCTTCCCAATTGCTTTGCAGTAGTCTACAAGGGGTTTTGTCTCTGCTTTGCAGCCCTGTAATTGCTGCTGTGGAGGTGTTTCTTATGATTATACCACCTCTGGGCATGGCATTCACACATTTAATCCTGTCCTTGTCATCTTGTGAGGTAAAGTAAGGGGTTGTCTTCTGCGCTTCGGTTACGCAGCTGCAAAATGGTCAAGTTACCTGCTTCTTAAAGTAGCCACTGTCAAGTGGAGTTGATGTGGGTGACCTTCTGGATGAAGTCCCTGTGAGGCTTCCCGTGGTGCCCTTTGTCTCCAGAACAGACGTGGAGTATTAGGGAAGTGTTGGCACCACTGGTCACGGGCTGCACTGCCCTGCTCTCGGCAGGGCAAGGAGAGGAGTTGAGAGCAGAGGCATGTGCCTTGGCTCAAGCTGGGAATGGCCACACAGCACTGGTGCCTGGAACACCTGGTTTTAGCAGGGTCAGGCTTCTGTGAGCCCTTGTCCTGGCCTGTGTACAAATAGGCGAGTACCTTAACGATTGGGTTGATGAAAGCTCTTGACATCCAGGCCACTGTAGTGTCTGGATTTCAGATTCTGCTCTGGACAGTAATTCTCTCAGATTATGTCAATTATGCCCTGAGGTTAGGTCACTTCTGAAACAGGTACATGAGCTCTTCTTGCTGACACTTGCAACTCTTGGTATTCCTGAGGAGGATCCATGCAGATCCATGCACTGCAGAAATGGCAATATGGAATCAGATGTCCTTCATGAGAAGACACCAGTTGGTAAACAAGAATAACTGGTTTTTTGCTGTGCCCTAATTTTTCCAGGTTCTGTGTTCTTTCAAAACTTCTTTCCAGATGAACACTTAATTCTTCCCTGAGACTTCAGTGACTGATCACGTGCAGTTAGCTGATTCACCACTTCGTGCTGTACACCATGGTTACACATACACAACAACACTGGCCTTGGTGAGTCTAGAGTTGAGACTGACTTGGTTCCCTCAAACAGTTGTTGTCTGTAGTTCTGGTGACTGCAGTGTGTTTTGCAGGAGCAGTTTATGGAATCTGTTTGTCACCTTGTAGTTAGTCTTTCCATACTTCAGCTGCTTTACATCACACCTCTTTGTCCTCCCTCTCCTAAAGCAGTGTACGCACGCATGCCTGGCTGGACAGGGGATTAGAATGCTTTTCCATAGTTTCTGCAGAATACTTTCTAAGTAAGTTTTAGAGCTCTAGGACCTCACATGAAAATGTGACCAAGAACTATTAAATATAGTTGCGAATAACTTTTCCCAAATGTGCTTTCTGAAACCCCTTGTTTGCTCGCTCATCCTTTTCTGCCACTCATGAACAGTAAGGAAATGTCAGAACTGGGCTTGGGTTCCAGCTTGTGGGTGTTTTTTTTACTGTGAAGATACTATCTTGACTCAAAATTTAAAGTGAGAGTAGTGTTACTGTTCAAGTCTTTAAACAAAGAAACTGAAAACAAGCAATATTCAGCTGCAGCACACTGGGAAACTGATACAAATGCCGCTCAGCAGACAGTTTGGCCAGCTTGTGTTGCCTCCTCACATTCATGCTCCATTAGCTGGAGTGATTTTACTTTCCTGTACTTGTAAAGATAACAGGTTTGGTGATGGCTAGAAGCCTCCCTTGGGTGTCACAGGTAGTTTCTACCTGAGGTGCCTGGTACCGTGTATTAAAAAGGGTTCTATGTAGATGAGGGTAACCTCAGTACTTTCACACCAGATTTTACCAGTTGGTAGGATAAGACCAGCGTAACTCCAGGGATGTGATTAATAACTTCAGTTGTACCTCTAGTCGTGCAGTGTGTGCGTGAACAAGATGCAGTTGTCTAATGCTGCAGTGAGAGACTAACCATGGCTTTTTCTAGGAGCGATGCTGAAGATGGCACGTGGCTGTTTTCTTGCAGGAATAGCTTTAAACTCGCTGTTGTAGTAAATGGGAATTTGGGATGAGCCTCACCAATAATGTTCTTTATATTCTTTCTGGCTAACTTGGGATTTCTTTATATCCTTTTAGAAGCTTGGAAAAAAAAAGGCAATAGACTACTCAAATTATTAGGTGAGTCTGGGGGTGGAAAATAAATGATTGTTGTGGATAGAACACGTGTCTTTCTCATGAGGGGCTTGGCGTAAAGATTTCATTACTGCAGTGGTGTTCAGTGCAGGGTTGGCAAATGCTAGGGGATAGAAAATATTTCTTACCAAAGGCAAGGAGTAGTGAGGAGAGGTTTGAATAGTTTTGGAGATGTTTAGTTGGGCATTGAGGTAAATAGCAGCTATGTGAAGGGCAGTAAGACAGCATAACTAGTATTCATGGCCTCTCACCTTGACCTTAGGGTGAGGCTCAAATGGAGACCCAAAAACATCTGGGAAAGGTATAACAGAGAATTTGGGTGATATTTGTAATTATTTGCTACTGCTGTCCCACGGTTACCATCCACTTGAAAGTGTGTTCAGCAGATACCCTGTGGTGTGGGGAGGTGGCGTGCCAGGCGGGAGAAGAGGTGTCTACAGAAATGCCTGTCCGTCTGTGGCAGAAACAAAAATGAAGTGTCGAAGGGCGTGATGCTCAAGTGTTCAGTACGTAAAGCTAAAGAGTGTCTTTTTCCCTGACTAATTAAATAATATAAAAAGGAAATGTTTCTTACTTGTCAGCATAATGTGGAAAGTATTTTGTTCTATTAATAGAAAATCTTGAGCTAATGGAACACTTGAACAAGTTCAAGGAAGGCCGTGGGACCGCACTGGGAGCCAGTTGGGATGGTTAGGTTGTGATGGCTCTTTTTGAACAGTTTTTTAACTGTGTAGGGTTTAAAGGTGAGGTATAACTTTAGTGATAAAGCCAGTTGCACATAGGAAACTTGATATCATTTTGGTTATTGCAAACTGGAAGCTTGAATAATGTATTGAGAAAGGGTTCTGTGTTGTTCTAATCCCCTACATAAACATCAGTGCAGGTTGTTTGTGGTAGACACTGAAATTACTCAGTCTTAACTTCTCGGTGTTAGAATTAAACGTACCTCGTTCTACTTCTGAAAGTATGGCATGAAAAAAAGTGAGAGGGAAACAAACGCTCGGTGTGTGAGCTGGATGCAGATTTGGGGGTCTGAGCCTGTGAACAAACAGCCTGAAAGAGGCTTGAGTATTCCCATCTCTATTTTACTGGGGGTGTTGGGTTGTGATGGGAGAGCTTTATGCTGTCGCTGCTTGATGGTAGGTTAGGAATGGATAGTCGCAGCAAGGAGGGAGCAGGGAACACGGTCGCATTTCAGCTGCTGGCCCATCGGGGTGTTGACCCTCAGTGGCAGGGGGTGTGCTGTGTCAGTGTCATCCCTCTGAACTAATAGCCCTGAAGCTTTCCAGGCAGCTACAGCAGGGTTGAGCAAGCGGAAAACTCTCTAGGAGCTTTTGGGGGGGAGAGGAGGTGTTCAGGGATTCTTGCCTGACTTGTTAGTGTGTAGTGTGCTGGATTTCCAGTGCTGCAGTAGGTTTTGCCTGGGTTGTACAACTTGTGCACATATTCCTCACTGCTCAGATTGTGAAATACTCTGGATTTAAGAAATTATTGTTCTCTTGCTTTAAACTTTTAGGAACGGAGTTCTTTATTGCTGCAGGAAATATGAGAATGTTCTTTTAAGAGTGACCTCTTATATTCCAGTTAGCAAAGGGAGCAGCACAGGGGAAAAAATTGACAGGCATTATCTTAATCATTACCCAAATATTTTTAGGGTGTATCACTGCTAAATTTACTCAAAGTATGTGACTTCCTCTTCCAGCTGCCTGATGGCTGATAAGCTGTAGCAGTGTCACTTTAAAGCACACATGAGTCACTGTGATTCCTCACCACCCTGAGCTGAAAGTGGTGACTAATTCTGGGTCTGACTTTCCATTCTGACACGCAGCCTTCACCCTGACAGTCTAAACCATTCCTGCCCTCTGCGCTGGTCCCTCCAACCTGCAGCCAGTAATCCACAGCTTGTGTAAGACCCGGAAAGGATGTGGGGCACCTGGAAAGGATGTGGAGCATCAGGGGGACTTGCTCCCTCTTCTGAGTCTTGCTTTGGGTAGTGGTTCTGCAACAGCATCTGCAGAGCTACAGCAGGGTGAAAGCAATTAGCAGAGAAGCCAGAGATGCTCAGAGGGAAAAGTACATAAAAGCCTCATGATCCAGAGGTTTCTCTTGGCACTCTTACTGGAACTATTTAGCCTGGTGAGACTGAGGTAGTACAGTGACTTCCACTCTTTGCAGAGTGTTTGTAGTAGTTGTTTCTAATGAATAGAAAAAAAAAAACTAAGCCAGATGCTTCTTTGCAGTGTTACAGAATATGCAGTGATGGAGCACCTTTTTTTTTTTTTCTTTATTCAAAATCAGCTGATTAACCTGAACTGATACTTAAGCTTTGAGACTTTTCTATCTGGGTCTGAAATAGTGGAACAGGCTCTTTTTGGAGAGGATGGATTAAATAGAAAAAGATGTACTCTTGATCTCATTTGTCTGGAGTGAAGAAGTTGAGGGCATCTTCAACCCCTTGGTAAAAGGACAATATTTCTTTTGGCTCTGAAAAGGGATTTAGCAGTGTGCAGTGGCAGTGAAGGCAGCCAACACTACCCTGAGTGGTATTGAATAGGAGCACAGCCAGTATTACAGGAAGTGATGATTCTTCTCTGCTCAGTGTTCCTTAGCTGTACTTAGAAGACTCTGTCTGGTCTGGGATCCTTGTCCTGGGAAAAACATGAGCTGGAAGCAAACCCAGTGGAGGGACTGTCAAGGGTGGTCAGGAGGCTGGACCACAGGCCTTGAGAAGGGGGGCTGGGGGAGCTGTGTCCCTTCAGCCTGGAGAAAAACAGGCTCAAGGGACCCAACAGCAGCCTGTTCGCACCTACAGGAGCGTCATCAGGGACGTTGGGCTGGGCTCTTCACAGCAGCAGGAGGGAGGGTGAAACACAAGGGTCAGAATTTCTAATAAGAAATGGATATGAGGAAATATAGATTTAAAAAAAATATCAAAAAAACAGGCCCACCTTTCCATGTGAGAACAACCATATGGTGGGACAGGCTGCCTGGAGAAGGGGTGCATCCTTTGGGGGTGTTACAGGTACAGCTGGATGGAGCACTGAGCACCTCCAGTGTGATGATCCTGGCCTAGAGACCTCCTGAAGGTGATTCTAAACCAAATTACTCTGTTAGCACTTCTGATTCTACAGGTAAGTCTTGCCCTTCTCAAAACCTTTGTTTTAGGGAAGACTGACAACCTGTAAATAAAACTCTGTTTATGCTATATACATGTGGATTATTGCCAGAATGAGTTCCTCTAGCACTAAAAGACAACAAATAATTGCCATTTAACAGGTATTGTGACCTTGGTTCTTAGAAGACAAGGGTAAATAACTGGGTGGAAAACCTATGCCTGTCACGGTGTCAGGATAAAGGCACCTTTAGAGGGCATCGGGCTCTTAGTTACTAAATACAATCCTGGGAATCTGGGGACCAAACAGTTGCAAACTTTGAAGATGCTGTCACATGATTAAGGCAAACCTATTCAGCAGTGTTCAGCGTGATGGAAGAACTCGGGTACTTTTTTTTCTTGTTTAGGTAGTCACTGGGGTCCTGGTGAGTGCTTTTAAGGAAAAAATTTATGTATATTCTATTTATCTATATACTTACACATGTGGGTATGACTATTTCTGGGCTTTCTGGGACATACTGTTTCAGAAACATGACACTGTTATGGAACACACCAAGTGCTAAATGCCAGGAAAATGGAAATGGTTACCCCTCTTACTCTGAAGAGGTGTGAAGAAACAGAATTCCACAGAACTGGAAAAATTTAGATTGTACAAAGAGCTGACCAGTAACCTCGAAGCTCTTATCTCTCTGGTTATGCATAGGGATTTAGACCTTAAAAGTGAGACAGCTTTTCTTAGGACATTAGTGATCCTAAGTGAGAGAATTGCAAAACCACTCCCTCTACCTCGTGAGAGAGGATCTGCTCTTTTTCTCCTACTGGAGCTGTTACACAGCGTGAGTAGTTAATACTTTTATAACAGTTGAAACTTACTGCAAGTGACAATAATAACGATAATCTCTGTTCTGAGAGCATTTGAATGAACGGCACTGCTGTAATATGCTCTTCATCTTGCACTGCTTCAGCATCGCATCAGCAAGAAATGTGTTGGCAGATGAACTTGTAACTTTTAGATAGACTGCACTTAACTTTGTTGGTGCATTTACAGGCTGTAAGCGTAACCATTGTACAGCTGAAAGATGAACACAGCTCTGGAAATTTATACTAATGATAAGCAAACCTATTAAACTCGGTCCTGTTTCTGGGTTCCTAAATGCACTTTGCTCAGATCGGGTTGAGCAGTTCTTTGGTTTGGTGGCTTTTTTTGTTGTCCCCTCACATTACCTCGCAGCATGCAGACCATACATACAGCATGGAAGAAGGGATAACAAAATATCTGGTGTCTGGAATGCTTTTTAAAAAAAGAGAAACACCACAGTCAGGTTTTATTCATTGCTGCCAAGGTAGCAGGGACAACCCAGCTGCTTTTCTATTTCTGGCCCCATAGGAAAACCTGAAGGAAATACAAACAAATTAACAGTTGTTTCCTGCTAATTGTGATACAGATAACACTTGGATAGTATAAGTTTGTCTCATGTCATCTCCAGTTGTGGGTTTTTTCTGCAGCATGTTATTTACAGACCCTTTGTCTGCAACTGCCAAACACCAGAATGTATTACATCTGCGTGACGTATTTGAGCCAACCTTAGAAGTGTGTAAGCCTTTACTACTACTGCCTAGAAACCTTGTCCATCTCTTATGGGATGTAGTTGCCTTACTGTTTTGGACACTCTTGCTCCAATAGTATTGTCCGTATCTGGAACAGCAGGTTAGGAACTACTTAATTGGAAGGGCTGTGCAAATTGTGACTCCTCAGTCCTTGATTCATTCTAGAAGTTAAAATATTTTGAGAAATGGTACAGAAGTTCAAAATACCAGTTGTGAGCTACCATTATGTGAAAATGGGATGACTAACAAGCTGAATAAAACTGCTTGTTCTGAAGTTCTAGCATAAAGAGCCAAATGCAGGCTGTCTCAAAGCTGTACCCCCCGGCAACTCTCGTCTTTTGAACGACAGCCACATGGAGATGCTGGAAACTGAAGGAGCCATGGGACCAAGCAGGATAAACAGTGGACCCTTGCTGCTCTTGCATCTTTTTCACTCATATTTCATTTTCCTCAAAATACGATGTTCCTTGTGGCACTTACAACTTCTGCTGCTATATTGCTGAAGCTCTGCCCTTTGAGGGTATGTGTCTGTTCTTGGAAGGTGTTGAAGTCTCTTCAGTAAGAGAACTTCTTCCTAAGACTTGGGTGTATCCTTACAGAATCTTTTATTTATGCTTTTGGGTTACTTGGCCCATTTTTGTGAGTCAGACTCCCAGTGGATGTCCCATAGGTCAGAGCAGTTGTGTCTGATTTTCAGACCCTGGATGTTGGAAGATGGCCAGGTCTGAGCACAGTTGCCTGGTCACTGAAAAGCTGCAGATGCCCACAACCTGCCTCATAGTGGGCCTTCTATTTTTGTCGGGGGGATATTCAAGGCTTGACAAAGCAGCAGTAAGATATTTTACATTGTCTGAAATCATAGAATGGTTTGGGTTGGAAAGGACCTTAAAGATCATACAGTTCCAACCCCCCTGCCATGGGCAGGGACACCTTCCATAGCCCAGGTTGCTCCAAGCCTCATCCAGCCTGGCCTTGGACACTCCCAGGGATGGGGCATCCACAGCTTCTCTGGGCAACCTGTCCCAGTGCTCCCACCCCCTGCGGGAAGAATTCCTTCCTGATGTCTAATTTAACCCTCCCCACATTCAATTTAAACCTTTAACATAAGGACACCACAGAAGCTAGAGGGAACACACCCCTCATGGGGACTCGGATGGATCTGGGAACAGGAGCTGGTGGAAAATCCAGTGTGCTGCTGTGCTTCTGCAGCTTGTAGCAGCTGTTGGTGTGTGCTAGCTGTGACTCCTCCGGCCAGTCAGGTTGGCAGCAGGGGACTGAAAGCTTTGAGCAGAGTGTTTTTCCTCTTTGTCATTGCTAGAACTTCTGCTTTCTCTTAGAATATGGGAGAAACAGTTTGAAAAGCCTCTATAAAGGAAAAGGGTTTTTTATGTTCTTTGTCATCTGATCAGTGATATAGCACCTTGCACTGTCCATGTAAACAAAGGTTTGACCACAGTATGCACTCTGCTTGAAATAATCTTGATGAACCGTCAGAAATGGTAGATCAATATGCCTTAGAGTCCTTTTGAAAGTACCAGGAAGGAACTTTTTTTTTTTTTCTGTGAGCTGTAGGTATAATTGCCTTGCTTAATAAGTTAATGTAAAACCAGGGTGCCAGTCTACTGTTAGGTCATTGTTCAGATGGCGTTTGATCTTTATGGCTTATTTTGGATGCCATTAAATATCTGAAAAATAAATCTTCTGTGAACTAACACCACTGGTAACATGAGTAATTTCCTTCTCTTCCCTACAAACACCTAAGGTTACTACTTGCTGGGACGCTCTGTTTTTCAGTGGAGAGTAATTCAACAATGTGTCAACTGCGCAGGATAAAAACATGTTGAGGTTTGCTCAGCTCTACATCAGTGACTGCTGCATATAATGTCGTGTTGAGAAGGTCCTTGACTTAGGAGGTGAATGCTGGGAAGGCTTGTGTTCCAAAACTTGAACAATTAGACAGGTTCCGATTTTGTTCTGTATCTTCATTTAAGGGTTCTGTCGGTGCTTATCTCTACTAGGCAGAGGAATATGAGAATGTGTGTGCTAAGAAAGGAACTTGTGAAAGTGGGAATGTTCTACTACAGTTTGAAGTAAGGCTGCTGCTTTTGCAACTGCTCTGAAAGAATGGTCGTAGTTGTTGGAAGAATCAGAGGGACTGTTGCCGGGGTGCTGGCTAAACAACCCCTTCTCTTACGGAAGCAGAGTTTACAGTGTGGCTAGTAAGGGGGAGAAAAAGTATCTGAGATCACCGCTTTTTGGTGTTTTTTGCGGGGGGTGGAGAGTTGTTGGGGTGTGGAGTGTTTTGTTTTCATACACTTGTTGATGAGGGATTTACAAAGTCAACCAACGACAGCGGATTTCGGAAACACAGCTGAGAAGTGAATTTAGAAATGCTTCTTGACTCTTTCAGTGTTTGCATGAGTCACATTTGGGATCTGAGCCATTGCCTCTTCTCCCTTTCAGCAGTGGGAGCAGCAGCTAGGAAATGAGTAGGATTTACATGCTGACGGCATTAAATGTCTCATCTGTTTGGGGGGATGAGAGGAGAGGGACCAAAACACAAACAGGGGACTTGCTGATCCATTTTGGGTTTAGCTTGCCCTTGCTATGGAGACCAGTTACTGGGCAGGTACTTCCTAACCTGGTTGCCTTCCCTGAAGCCAAGTTCTGTGATGTTTGGTCAGGCAGACTGGCAGCTTCCCTCCTGGTGACTTGATTGTACATACAGCATGGCAAGCTGCGCAGCCTGTGTTGGCAGGCAGAGCAATGCCAAGGAAACTAGGACAAGTAAAAAGAGAACTATAATTTGCTGGTTGGTAGTGAACACTTTGCTCAGCTCCTATGGCAAAAGTGGTATTATCAGATACAGAGTAACACAGACCACTTTTGCCATAGGAGCTGAGCAGAGTAACACAATTGGGTCCATCACAACTACGGTAAGTGGGTTTGCAGAACTTTGGAGGTGGAGAGCGGGGTGCAGGGAAGGGCTATTGTTTGACTAGAGCGGTCAGGTCTGTAGAGGTGAACTGCGTTCTCTGTAGAAACTCAGGTTATAAAATGTATGCACGTACCTAATTTTTTAATCTAGTGAATTGACAAATGCAGCCTGAAAGAAGGGCTGTGCCATAATGAAACTTGCCATTTGTTCCTGTTTACAAAAAAAAAAACCACCCAAACAATTGTTTAGACATATTTTTTTAAAGAAAAAGTGTAAGGCAGGGACGCCTTCCACTAGCCCAGGTTGCTCCAAGCCTCATCCAGCCTGGGCTTGGACACTCCCAGGGATGGGGCATCCACAGCTTCTCTGGGCAACCTGTCCCAGTGCTCCCCCACCCTCTCCAGGAAGAACTTCTTCCTGATGTCTAATTTAAACCTCCCCACTTTCTGTTTAAACCTGTTACCCCTTGTCCTGTCACTACAAGCCCTTGGAAAAAGCCCCTCCCCTACCCCAGGCACTGGAAGGCTGCAATAAGGTCTCCCCGGAGCCTTCCCTTCCCCAGGCTGAACCCCCCAACTCTCCCAGCCTGTCCCCATGGCAGAGGGGCTCCAGCCCTCGGAGCATCTCTGTGGCCCTCCTGAAAAAGAGATATTTGGAATGGTATGCCCCTAAGCAATGAAATTGAATATTGCTGCACACATGGATTGGTCTTAATTCCGAAAACTGTGCTCTCATGATCATTAAAGTCTGTGGATCTTGTTCTGTTTAAAAAAAAAAAAGCCTATGTTGGTACTAGTTCCTGATCAGAGATTTATCAAGTTAGTAGGAACTGGCTTGAGTAATTTCCCAGTAACCACCTGTCCCTAGTTTGCCTTCTGGCTGTGTGTGCAAATAGACTTTTATGGAACTTGGAGAAGCGTTTTTAATATTTGTTCAATGTCACATTAATTCTGACGGTCCTCAGTGTCTATTGTGGGTTTTTTTGCAGATGATACAGCTCTAGAGGAAAAAGACTTGGTCTTCACAATTCGCCATCCAGTGTCTTAACAGTGAAAGAGCAACGGACCCTTTTTAGAGTTTCCAGGCATCAAAGATCATCCAGGAACAAGAACATTGGACTTCGAGGAACAGGGGACTTGAGAGAGCCCAGAAACCAGTCACTCAAACGGGACTTGGCTATGCACCTTGGGAATGAATACCATTGAGACAGCAAAGCTTGAAGAGCATATGGAGGGTCAGAACAATGACACTTCCAATGGCTACTCACGACCTGCACTCTCGGTCGTGGAAGAGAACCAAAACGGCACTAGCAAACCAAAGGGCTTGTCTAACGGCTTGCGAAAAACAACAAAGAAATACCCTGATTACATCCAGATTGCTGTGGCTGCTGAGTCCAGGAACAAATTCCCTCTGGAATGGTGGAAAACAGGCATTGCCTTTGTCTATGCTCTCTTCAACTTGATTCTAACAACTGTAGTGATCACTGTGGTCCATGAGAGAGTACCCCCAAAGGAGCTGAGCCCTCCCTTGCCTGACAAATTCTTTGATTACATTGATCGTGTGAAATGGGCTTTTTCTGTATCAGAAATAAATGGCATGATACTACTGGGACTATGGATATTCCAGTGGTTGTTTCTTAGATACAAGTAAGTAGCTCTATTTTTCTCTCCTGTCTGTTTTCCAAACATTGGTTTTCCCCCTTCACTGTGGGCAGAAAAATCTCATGGTAGATGCCTACAGTAGAGCAGGTCTGGCAGGAAAACGACGAAGGGATGACTCCCTCAGGAGAAGGTCTCCTGTCCATGTTGGATATGGTGACACAGGGTTCAACAGGTTTCTCCTGAGGATGGAATGTTTTCTAGATCTGAATTTGACACCTATGTTGGTTGTACCAGTCAAATGATTTTGGGATTCAACGTCTCAGAGGGTGCATGCCAACATGGCAGTGTTTAAAATAGCAACTTTTAAAAAAATCTGACCTGAGTTTGAGGAGGACCCCACTCTCCTCTGCAACTGAGCTGAAGCCTTTTCCTTTGTCCTCATTTGCTTAAACTATATATATTCAGGTATGTGGCTGTAACATGAGCCTGAAGAGAAGGTCACAGAGTCGAGGAAGACCGCCTGACTGCAAACTTATGTTAGGCCGAGGCCATGTTAAATTGGTTGGACAGCTTTGGTGAGAGTTGTGTGGTAGTTAAAACTAAAACCTGCAGAAGGACTTCTTAGTGTTTGATTAGAGAAGTGTGTGGTGAAGAGCAGCAGGTGGAGCTGCTCTATTTCTAGGGATTTAGGGATCTAATAAAGCTAGAGCTCCGTAACAGTTACGTGTATGTCCTGTATGTGAACGTGGTACTCAATCTTGCCCCCTTCTCTTTCAGATCAATAGTGGGACGCAGGTTCTTTTTTATAATAGGAACTTTGTACCTGTACCGCTGCATTACAATGTACGTTACCACCTTACCTGTGCCTGGAATGCATTTTCAGTGTGCACCGAAGGTAAGAGCCTTTGCTCCCTAATCCTTGCCTTAGTCTCTGCCCAAGTCCTTGTGGCTCCTTAGAGCAAATAGAAGATAACGCTCCAGGTGTCGTGAAATAACACGGATTACTTCAGCGGATGTCTTCAGAAACAGAGATAGTGACAAAACCAGTTTTGTGATGCAGACAGCACCTCGAGCTGTCAGTTCAGAGGCTATAAAGGAGTGTACCTGTGTTGAAATATTCTACCAAATTGATCAACTTGCTTCTGAGGCGCAAGCTAATCGCTAATACTGCAGCAATAATATTTCTTTTTCCATGGTGAGCTAGCTAAGGTGAATGTTGTAATGCATGAGCAGATGCACAAGCTGTGCTGCAGTATCCTTGTGAAAACCCCACAGTGTTGCCCTGTGCTTGGCTCTGTTTCTCACGCTGTTTTGTCAAGAGCTGTTGCAATACCTGAAGTCAGCTGCCTGTCTGTGCTTCCAGCCTGCAAAACACATAAATGTGACTCGGGTTCAGCTGTTGAAACAAGCTGATACAGAGAAACATACACATGCAAATATTTCTGCAAGAACATGTAAAAAGTGACGGCGTAGCTGCGCAGCGACACAAAGGAATTTTCTTACTGCCATTCTAGGTTACTAGTAGCATTGTTCCAGAAGTCTTGGCACAAGCTGCATCGTGTTGGCCACAGCGGAAAAACAGTGCACCTGAGTAAGCATTTGGTTGTGCACTGTGGAGACGAGCATTTTGAAACCTAAAAATATTGCCTGTTTGCTTGGGGGATAAACTTGTCACTCCTTGGGTAGGATCTCACTGGTCTTGAGACTGTCGTCATGGCAGCTCAATCTTACTCTTTCATGCTGGGACAATTTAGCAATGTAGTGCGTGAACTACGTATGAATCTGTTGGAAAAAGCTTTAGTTACACACGGCTGCTGTAAAGATTCAACTGTCTTGTTATACTGGTTTGGGGGGTACGCTGTGTATAGACTGTATCAAGGAATGGGAAGAGGTAAGCAAAGGAAAAATTATCATGTCCCTGCTGAAAGTGTGTTTTGCTAGCAGGATGGATTACTTGAACTCTGGAAAACTTGATAGCTCTTCTGCCTTTTTTTTTTTGTCTATGTAAATATTTTTCTGATTATGAAAAACTGTTATCCCTTTATCTTGTTTGGTTTATTTCCCAGAGTTTATCTTTAAACAGCTAGGTGAAACTGAGTGTTTGCCCAGTAGCTGTGAGAAACCAAAAGCTGATCCTAATGCATCTTTAGAAACAAATAAATCCTCTAACTCTGAGTAAGCCCTTACTGAGTTTGTAACCAAATCTAGAACTGGGTGAGTTTTGAGGGATTTTTTTTTTTTTGTCCTGTAGATACACTGCTCAGCTCTCAAAGGAATGACAGAAGTGGTATGAAAGGCTGGTGTGGGTTGGAAGGGACCTTAAAGCCCACCCAGTCCCACCCCCTGCCACGGGCAGGGACACCTTCCATAGCCCAGGTTGCTCCAAGCCTCATCCAGCCTGGCCTTGGACATTCCCAGGGATGGGGCATCCACAGCTTCTGTGGGCAACCTGTTCCAGTGCTCCCCATTCTCTATGGGAAGAATTCCTTCCTGATATCTAATCTAAACCTCCCCGCTTTCCGTTTAAATCCATTACCCCTTGTCCTGTCACTCCCTGCTCTTGGAAAAAGTCCCCCCGAGCTTTCTTGTAGCCCCCCCAGGCACTGGAAGGGGCTGTAAGGGCTGTCAGTGGCTGTCGTGACATACCTGGCACTACCCATTTTTAATGTTTACTTTTCCAGTATATTCTGCATCTCATTTTCACACAGTGCATTTTTTAAATAGCCTGGGAAAGAAGAGGCAGCATGCTAGTGTTATCAAGCTGATCTTTAGCACCAGTCAGCCCTGACATGCATGCTTTTTTATGTGAAAGAAAGCCCAAGAAAGTGAAGATAAAGTGTCCTTTTCTCCCTGACTGCAGATATGTTTGGGCAAGAAGTTTATTCCAGTCACTTATGGTGTGTCTTAAACTGTTTTTTGTCTTTTTTCTGGTGTTCTAGTTGAATGGAGATTCTCAGGCAAAGGTTCAGAGGATCCTGCGGCTGATCTCTGGTGGCGGTCTCTCCATAACTGGATCACACATCCTGTGTGGAGACTTCCTCTTTAGTGGTCACACTGTGGTATTAACACTGATCTACCTGTTCATCAAAGAGTGTAAGTGATGGCATTCCGGTGCGTTTTCCTTGTTCAAACCTGTTGTTCCAGGCAAATACGTGATAAAAGTGCATGTGAAACCATTGCCCTGCAAAGGTCACTAGCCAGCTGTACACAGACTGCACGTGTGAGGGTTGGAAATCCAAACCATGAGTTGGGGTGAAAATGGTACACCGGTGTAGTAGAAGTCGTGTGGGCTTTAATTAAGGGCTTAATGTGACTAGATATGTCACTTCTGTCTTTAAAACATGTTTATCCTCAATAAAACATGTCTCTAGTTTAGTAAAACATGTTTACTCACTGACTGAAGCAAGCTAGATTTTTGACACTTTCTGACAAGTCATTCAAATTTTGGGTCAAACATACTGTAGTGAGTTTTGCAAACGAGCTCTGTGCAGGTTGCCTGGTGGTACCTTAGATTTTAAGGAATTCTTGTAGCTTGAGCACAGTGCCATTGCACACTCACGCTGCATCCAGAAGCCGTTCTTCTGTTGAGGTGTGCTGCCCATCAGGTACTGCAGACAAGGGGAAGTTGGTTTATCCTCTGCTGGAGTCTCCTACTTGGAGCGGCTGAGAACTTGGCAAGCACACGGGGTATGTTGGGGTTGTGTCTTCCCCCTTCACTTTACGGCGCGGGGGTAAGTCTGTGCTGTGCACCTGGCGTGGAGTGAAGCTGTGGAGAGCTGAGCCCCAGGTTCATGGTAAGCAGTGCTGCTGCCATGCAAACTTGGCCACTCCTGAGTGCCTAGTGGGGAGTTTCCAGTTCTAAACATGCAGACTAGAAAGGGATCTCCTCCTGCTGTGTCCCAGCAGTGCAGATGGGAGCTTGGCAGTGTGGAATTCTCACTGAAACAACAATAGGGCTAGCCAGCGTTAGTTGGGTGCCTTCCTCTTGTCAGAATATTGAGGGAAGGAAGTGTCATGGTGCTACGTTCTGCCTTGAACAAAAACCATTATATAAAAATCCTGTTTAATAGAAACCCCAAATCTCTGCATGCAAGACATTATTCTTCAAACAGTGATTTAAGATGCTGGTTATAGTCTGCTGATTCTTAGGCCTAGGCCTTTCTTGTAAGGTGAACGTTACTGAGGGCAGGGCACACGTAACTCATCAAAATTACCGGAACAGCATTAGGAAAATAGGCTGATAATAGATTTATTGTTTGCCTTGGTTTGTGCATGTTACTGCCGCTTAATGCTGGTCACGTACTCTTTATCTTTAGCACCAGGAAATACGCCGATAACGCCATGTTTTCAGGGCTGGAGTAACTCGTGTGCTTTAATCATAAGGGGCTGGAGGAATGGTATCATACAAATTCTTGTAGTAAGCCCTCTGACTGCTGCCTAATTATTAGGCAGTTATTTCGGTGGAGTCGTGCTGCAGAAATGAGAAATGCATAGCTTTCCTTTTTCTGCCCCCTGTATAACTAGCAAAACCTTACCTGAGCAAGGGCTTAAGCCCACAAATAGTGCTGATTTGGAGTTTCTTACAGTATTCCTCCGCTCTTTTGCGGTGACATGTCTTCGCAAAAAAAAACCTCAAGTTTTTATTACTTCTGGCTTCATGGATTTTTGCTCTGCTCTTCTTTTCATCCTTGGCTGCTGCTTCATTTTTTTTTTCTCCCACGCTCCATCTTTTTTGCCCAGAAGAGTTATTTGTGTGTTTAGCCTTGCTGTGTTTTCCTTGCTTTGAGCTGTTTTTATCAACTTCTTGATGACTTGGCTCCTTGAGATTTTTATTTTTTTTTAATTAGCAGATACAGATTTGTCTCCCATGTTTTGCAGAGCTGAATTTACCACTTGCACCAAGTTTTGCCACTTGCACCAAAACTGAAGCGCTGCCACAGTCACTGTTTTGCTCAGGCTTCTGAAACCGCTGTGGGTACGCGCGTTGGGATCAGGAACTTCCCGGCTGGTGGTATGGGAAAGTGAAGGCTGAGGGGTGCCAAAACCCCCTGCTACGAGCGAAACGAAGCCTGTTGGCCTGCCAGAAGTTGTGAATGGTCACTGTGACACCCAGGGCATTGTGCAGTGGGAAAGAAGGGCAGGGAGCTCTTCTGCTGGAGTGCCTTAAATGGTTTTTGACGGAAAGCCCTACTCCCGTTTGTTAGGCTTTAATGAAAGGGTATAAACTCAAGTGCCATACTTCCCCATGCAGTGCCTCTGTTTCAGAGAGCAAAGGTCTCATGCAAAGTAGTTAAACCCTGGGAATTAAAATAAGGGTGTCTTTTCCTGTTTAATGTGTGATCTCTGCCCAGTTTGTGTCCATTCCAGACACCGTACTGGCGGGTGACCTTACTTGAGCAAGCCTCAAAGCACCCAGGTGAAATGATCAAAGTGTATGTCCTGCCTCAATTCTGCTTCCTCCCCTGCACCCCACACCCTGGAAGCGATTTAACTGGAAAACTTATTTAATTTGACTAGGAAATGGGAGATGGTTCTGCCTTACCTCGAGCTGCCAGCTCATCCTGGGCTTGCTTTACAAAGAACCTCAGTACATTTGCATAATTCAGTCTCGTTTTTCTGTGTCAAAAGAGGGTTCTTGTACCAGTGTGGTATACACAGGTTTATGTTTTGACCTTTAGCAGCCTTAACTAAATAATCATTTATCTTTTCCCCTTGCCTTTGTGGATTGCTGTAATAATGCATATGGCTTTTTTTTGTGTTTTTTCCCCCATCACCTCCCTGTTTCACAGATTCACCACGTCATTTCTGGTGGTATCACTTAATCTGCTGGCTAATGAGCGCTGCGGGTATCATTTGCATCCTCGTTGCTCACGAGCACTATACTGTGGACGTCGTCATTGCTTACTACATCACCACGCGGCTCTTCTGGTGGTACCACTCCATGGCCAACGAAAAGGTGAGTGACAGATGCCGTCAGAACCAGGGTGTTGCCTGCGTTTGTCGATCCCGTCCAAAGGTCAGCGTCAGCTTTTGTGCCTCAAGCCAAAGCAGAGGGCTCCCTGTTGCAGTTCAGACAGATCGGGCAAGGAGCTTCACTTCACTGGGGTCTAAGCAAATATTTTATGGATTAAGATGTTCTTTTTTGATCTCTGCCTGTTCCAAAGTTACTTCAAAATGGGCTTTCATAAAGTTATTTTTAAAATTCCTGATATTTTAGCTTAAAAACGCTCTTTTGAACACCAAGACTTTATTGCTCTACTGGCTGTATCATAGAATCATAGAATGG
>NW_010250756.1:0-45265 GCF_000690775.1 Eurypyga helias | reverse complement strand
CCAGCGTGTCGACCAAAGAAATGGCCGTTATGCCTGGGCAAATAAAGTGTGGGAGGCTTATTTGAAAAAACAAACACCCCCAAAAACCAAACAAACAATAAACCACCAAACCCAAGACCAAAAAATCCCACACCGAAAACTGCTATTTATTTTAACCCAAAAATAAAAACACCCAAAAGCTAACTTAAACTGTTGAGGGTTAAAATAACACAGTTTTCATTTCACAGTCGCAGTTCCCCTGTCTTTGCACCAAGGAACAGCAGCTGACCCAGCAGCAAGCACAGGCTGCTGCTGCTGAAGCCAGAGTGATGTCAACCTGCACAGCCAGGGACTCAGTGCCACCCCATGCTCACCCACCTGCTTTGGAATTGGGAGAGCTGTGGAAATCTTACCACTGCTCAGTCAGGCCTGGCCTCCAGATCAATAGAAGACAGTTAGGATCTCACCATAGAAACCTCTCCAAGAAATGAAAGAGCTCAACTTTACAATACTTATATTTACAGCGAGCATTTCCTAAGCTGAGGTGGCCCTCGCCGTCTATCATAAGAGGTGGTGAGAAGTATGTGCCAGAGCGGTCCCTGTGGAAAGTGGCTAGAGGAAATCCTAGTAAGTCCTGTTTGATGAAACTGCTTAGTGTGAAGGAAGACGACTTTGAGTATGAATGCCAAAGCTTTCTGCAAAGTGATACAACAGGATATTCCTACGTCTGATACTGCAATTCAAAAATAAAAATAAAATAATTACATAGGAAACCCCATGTTTTCCTAACAGACCAGAAAAGGGAACAATCAGCACGGTAAAGGAACTCGTTTCCATGATTTGAAGAGAAAAAATGAAAATTTAAAGCAATTATCATGGAAGTATTTGTATGTTCTGTATACATAAAATTATACCTATACCTACATATATGACAGCACAACACTGTAAACACATTTACTATGACTAAAAATATTCCTCCACAAACCTAAATTTGGTGATCTCTTTTATTAGGAACACAAGTCTTTGCATATCGAACCAAGGGTGAAACCCATTTAGGTTTGATGTTTCCTTAATGTGAAGATGATGCACCAAAACACGAATAAAGAAGGCAAGATGCCCCTTTGAATAAGTGTTTTATCTCCGTAAGCAACTTATTTTGTATAACAATTTTCAATAAATAATTAAAGATAAAACAACCTGCTTTCCAGATGGGCTCAGATGCTGGAAATGGTCTCACATAAATAACCTTTCCAAGTGGCAACATGAATAAAGGTAATCAGTACCCTAGCTGTGCAGAGTACAAAGTGAACATTTTAATACAATCAATAATCCCAAGGTAAAGAGATGATGGCTACACAGCAAGACTCAGTGGGATATGGATTTCAGGTTACAAGTCAACAAAGATGTAATAACTCACCCCAGCTGTAGCATATTCCTTGGAGGCCTGCTTGCAAGCTCATTCACCACCCAGGGATATTCTCAGGAGCAGATCAAAACAACTGAAGGATGATTCTTTGCATGTGCCACAGGATAGAGAGTAAAAAATACAGTCACTGGAGCCCAAGTCACATGGATTCCTAGATGCAAGAGCCTTATAAATATGAGCAAGTGAAGTGATGCACCACACTGACTTGAGGATCTGACCCTAACTCACTCAACCACTGCAGCAATGAGGTCTACTACTGTCACCCAAGAATCATCTTCTTTAATCAGTGACTAGACTAACATGACGAGTCCACACAGGATCCTCCTTATACACCCATCACCAAAGAACGGTGCCTATAGGCTCAACCAGGACCTGACACATCCCTTGCACATGAAATTCAACCAGCATCTTAAACCAACCTTTGCCAAGTGCTGGTCTGGCACATTTGATTTCACATAGTATCATTTCTTCGAGTGACACAGCAATCATATTTCCTAAAACATCTGCCAAAATGTGTGAAAAACTTCCAGAACTCCATGGCAGTTTCAGTTCTTACTGCACAGGTACAAAGTTTTGCCCTGCAGAGTCTGCAGGGCTGGCTGCCTACACAAGAATGAAGAGTAACTACCCCTGAAGACATGTAAAAACACTCCTTTGGACCAAACACATTTGAGCACAGCGACTACTCAGCAACACATCTCTACTTTTATGATTAAAAATTTTATTGTACGTTAAGTCTCTCGAGTCTAGACAGAGCTGAAATCTTGTCTGGTTTGTACAGCAATGGCTGAATTGTTAACTGAGTTTTGCAGGGCAAAAATTCTTTCAACTCCACACACCTGCATGTTTTGATTTCCATTTTCTCCCTAGGCCACGTTTTCTGCAGCTGCTGCTGCTGACTCAGAGCCATTTTAGACTCCATTCCTGCAGAGCCCATTCCCAGCAGCTTTGACCAAAGTATCTGCCTAGGCACTAATCCAAGGACCTCGAATACTCTTCCTGTGCCAGTACACTTCTGTAGATGTGGTAAACCCTTGCAAGGCAGTTAGCAACTGTTCATATCTGAAGTATTGCTGTCTCTCTCTTCCACAGGTCCCTTCCAATAATCTTTCTGTCCTCAAGATGAGCACAGCTGGTGGGCATCGTTTAAACTGCACATGGAGCACCAGCAGTTAGTCCTGCACCAGCCAGCAGGACTTAGAATAGATATAAGAAGCACAACATAAATGATGAACATTATTTTTTGTAGAATTTTCCTGTCTGTTAATGGGAAACCAGGGCTCACAGAAATGTGAGAATAGATGAACTTCATTGTACAAAAGTTTCATTGAACACATGAATTTGTAGAGGTTTTTGTAATCTCCTTACATTTATGAACTTAACAAAAAGTCAACACTAAATAAATCACTCGCATAGATGAGAGAGTAAATCAGTTTACAGCATGTTTCTTCTGATTTGCAGCAACAATTCATTTCAAAAACTACATTATAGGTTTTGTAAAAGATTTTCCTCTTGTGGTTGAGGATGGCAGTCATGATGTCTGCATTATCCAGAGAACCTCAAGCAAATACACTGAAACAACCAGCAACCACCACTGGAGCTGTAATAAGATTCACAGGTCCTTGTGGCCATTCAGAAACTTTCCAACAGAACATTTTCCACTAGGGGGAAGAAAAAAAAAATTGAAGTTCATCAAAACATCTTAGTTGATTAATTTGGCTAAAATTCTGATGAAAACCAGGCAGGTTTCCATTGGAAAATTACTCCATTTCCTCACAGCTCTGCTGCAATCAACCCAGCAGGCTGATGGAAACCTGGGGATAAAGAAACCCCGAGTCCTAAACTCACAGACTAGCAAATTCACAAGCCAAGTCTGCAGGGCTCCCTGTCAGCTTGGCAAATCACCAGGCACACTGCCTTGAATTTACAGTAACCCCACTGCACCTAAAGTCTCCAGCTCCTTAGAAGCAGTCCTTTTAGCAGGCGGCAAGCCTGACTCCAGGCTTCTCAGCCTTCTGGGCTTTAAACACTCCAGGAATTTGGTGAAAGTCTGGATACGCTTATTAAAAGAATCCATGTGTTTGCAGAAGTAACTTTCAGCATTCCCGTTCTGCTGGAGATTTCAATGCTTCATGTTTTCATGCCATTTGAAACGAGAAACGTAACAATTGAACCATCAGGAAAACAGGACTTACGTTTTCCAAGGAGTTACTAGTATGTGTTGTCCAGAATAGAAAAAAAGAGGTCGCACTGCTCTAGTTCTTTATTCAGAAGGCAACACACTGTGTGCAGATGAAAGTAAAAGCGCCAGTTGCTGCTGACTCGGTCTGAAACGGCTGAACACTTGCTAGATCAAGAACTAACCGTTTCATAGCAAGTCTACTGATCATATGTGTCCAAACACAAATGCGTGTGCCAGTTTCTCTGGACTGTGTATCAGGCACACAAACTTCACAGCAATCAACAGCGTCTTAAAAACACACTGCCAAACACATCTGTTACATGACAGCTGCAAGTTTCTTCTACTCCAAACAAAATTAAAACCAAAGGAGGTAAGAGTTTTATCATCCTTACTGGAGAAACTGAAAAACCAGAGGTTCTTTGTTATTTTTTTATTTCACAACTATCCTCCCCCAAACCTTTGACAGTACCTAAGCTTGAACAGGCACAGATTTCAGTATGTATTCCCGCAGATGAAAACATTCCCAGCAAATGATTATAGAGTCTCTAGGTGCAAATCATAACCAGACACAAAAGGTGGGCTGAAGCAACCTTTGTTCACATGCAACCTCATTTCAGACAACAGGGATTTCTATATGAAAAACAAAGTACATTCAGTCAACCACTTTTCTTTCAGAAAAGAAAAAGATGCCCTTAAATTATTAACTTTTATCTACTGCACTTCAATGAAATGGAGTATTTTTCCATGGAAAATCAATTTCATGGAGAATTTAACTGATGGGAATACATCTGTCTTTTATCACGTCAATATCTTGAAGATACATATAATCAACAATTTCACACAACATAGCGATGCAGTGAGTTCAGCCCTGGAACACGCCTGTCCTTGCACAACACACAGCTCTGGAGAGATCCCAGAGCCAGCACAAGACAAACCAGCTTCTGAGCCAGAGAAGTAAGAGAGCACCCGTGTTGTGTCTCACCTGGGCCGATTAGCACCACTCATTGCACTGACATGCTGCTCCAGGGATCCAAACTGGCCATTCCATGTAACACCCCTGCGAGACACAGGTAGCCCTGTTCTAGTACTGAATGCTTGGGTGCAGATAAGTCATTTTATCCATAGCCTACTGACACTTTTGCTATATGTCACTCTAAAAGCTGACCCAGAAAACATGACATAAAACCAAAACTCAGGAGAAAAGAGTAAGTTTACAACTCTAAAACTGACTGATTGCAATTTAACCATGGAGTACCACAGAGGAAGGATTTATCCAAGACTTACTAAAAGAGTGAAAGACATCTCAGTTTGGATCCTAACAGGCAATTTGACTATCCTTCAGCATGGTCATCTTAGTGTTAACTCTTCTAATTTCATGTATTAGGGCTTGCAAGGGAATTAATATTTATTGAACAACACCTTATTTGCTAATATCTTTTGCTTTGTGCTATCTCCATGAAGGTATTACACACCGACCACACAGATTCTGATGTATAAACTCACTGTATTTCCATTCTTCAGACTTGTACATCGCTGACTTATAAAAGCATTAAATTGTCAGTGTTTGGGCAATACTCTAACAACAGGTCTCCAGAAGGAGCTGAGACTCAGAAAACCATTCAGAAGCTAAATGCACACAAACTTGGGGCACCCAACCTTGTAGCTGGAATTACATAAATGTCTTTTTATAGTAGTATGCTGGAGAATTTGATCTGCATTGGAGAGACATTACCATACAGGTTGTCTGAATAGGGGAGGCAGGTCAGAGCAAGCTGTGGGATGTTCTACCACAGAAAAGGTGTCTGGGGAGGTTACAGGCTTCCTCCATTCCTTCTGTGAAACACAACCTGCTTGTCTCTCAACAAGCTAGTTGCTAGATAACGATAGAGGCCACGCTTACCCCTTTGGCCCAATCACAGCTGGATTCAGTGCTGGTCGGTGACAACTTTGAAAAAATCAGTTCCTTGGTATCTTGTCCCCAGAGCATCTCCAAGTTCAGACGCTTGCAGACACCAAGCACAGAATAGATAAAACACCAAGAATTCATACCCTGCTTAGTATCTTCCCTACAGATATGAGCCTACAGAAGTACAATAAGGCAAAGTAATGAAGAATCATTCAAGTCACTGACAAACTAGCAAAGCAACTCTGCATATTTACTTATAGCCTATGAGGCCCTTTTCTTACTTGCCAGAGAACCCCATAACCTTAACTCACCATCTGCATGGGCTGCTGCTTATAAGATTATCAAAACCAAACAAACAAACTCACAGCTTCCTCATTCATTTAATGTCTGAATACAAATGTCATTAGCAAAGAGGGGCAAATTAACTGAGTTTATTCAGTCAATCTGATTACCTTGTGCTCCTGCTGATGACTATAAGCTATTTAAAAATATTATCAAGCTATTAGACTATTGAAAATAGTTTTGAACAATAATCTCTGGATGCATTACTTCCATGTTTAAAGACCAACAGGTAGAAGCTAATACAAGTGGTCTGAAAATTCAGTGACTGGGGATAATGGTCAAATTCTTCAATTTTACTGTCTAATTAGAGAATTCTGCTTTGGCTGAAATCCATTCAGGTGAGCAACATCTGCATATCGTGAAGGAAGATTAAGAATGCATTAGGTCAGGCCAAGAAGCCTTATGATATGAGTAGGCAATTACAAAAGCCATCTCTGATTTACCACCTCCACCACTTTTATTTTCTGCTCTGTCAGTACAAAACAGTGGCAAGAACTGAAATCAGTTTCCTCTCCACGCTTTTTTTAACTCCCACAGCAGAAAAAAATAGATAGCTAACAAATAGGCAAGAGTCTTGCAAGAAAGCATCTGCTCTCTAAACAAAAAAAAACCCCAAAACTAAGAGGGGTAGGGGTGGAGAATTAAGGGTTTCCTCTCTATAAAGCTAGTGGCAAAATGTGCTGGAATGCCGTACCCAAAGGAAAGTGTGTTTTTCTGTAGTTTATGGACAGCCAGTCTGCAAAAATTTAAGGTTGAATTCTCATAAAATCAGCCCCACACATACATGTTCATGAATAAAGACCAGGGTCGGAGGCTCAAACAATGCCCTTTTCGGAAGGCCCTTACCCGACTGCCAAGCACTGCAACAAACCCACTGAATAAGGCAAAACAATTATCTCCAGCAAAGTTTATGAAATAAAACTGCTGCCTAGAGCTCTGGGTAAGAAGGTTTGTTTAGAACAAAGGGCAGCCACTGCAGCAACACCAGCAGAGAAGGAAAAAGTTCACAAGTTGGCCAGAAAACTATCTGAAAACTGATACGATCAAGCCCATAGGAAACACTTATTGAACGATCAGCTCTATGGGGCATAAGGCTACACTTTCACATCTCTATAATTACCTTACCTCCAAAATCAATGGAAAACAGCATGGGATTTGCAAAATCTAACAATCCTGCAGCGGTACGAAACTATTTTCCATGAGACACAATCGCATCATTTCATCTGGAGGCAGAAATACAACCCTGTATGTCATTAATACTGGGAAAATATACAAAGTTTTCTTGTGCTTTCAAGAGTAGGTTATTCATTTTAGTTTGATGTATCAAAGAAAACCATTTTGTAAGTTCAGGGAGTTTACTGACTACTGATAAACTTTGACAGGGTCATCCTTATATCATTCACAATGACAAAGCCTCTTAATAATTTTCCTTTCTTCCTTGACCATGACATAGTTAACAAGAGCAAAGCAAAAGTCAGAATTTCAGGTATTTGCAAAGTTTCCTCAATAGTCTTTCATTTCTATTTGGGCTGAAACTTTGTGCATTCTGAATAATGGAAACAATGTTCAAAGTGTACTTTCCCCCCAGCATTATACTTGCTTAATGGTCCTTTACTTGTGATTTTGTGCATTAATTCCATATAAAGGTTTCCTATAGGTTGAAAAAAAAGGAAATGTGTTTTAACACTTAAAGCAAGGCTAAATAATACTGTACTGCTGGGCAATTTTCAAAGACACGTTAAAAGAGAATCACAGGAAAAAGAGACATCCATTACAAAAACACTACATGGCTCCTTCTCTGTGCTCTACGATTTTGTTAAGGTACTCTTTTAACCCAGCCATTTACAGTGGCGCTCTCAGGAACACAAAATCAGGCTTCATAATGTGGATTAAATGTGATTTCCTTCTCTAATTGACAGACCAGGTTTGGTGAAGCTTGACCCTTGCACCAGTCCCACAGAAACCACATAATACTGTTCCAAAAGTGCTAAGAATATTGAGGAAACCATATAAAAATAATGCCTATTTCCCTGGTGGATCACAACTGCAACAGGATGTCTGTGGCATACGTGGGGCAGAGGGATGCAGGTTTTCAGGAAATACTGGCTAAAAGCAATGTACAGTTGAGGTTGGAATGCAACACTTAACACAAACACCCGTGAAAATCTCCTTATACAAATAAGCCCTATGGACGTGTCTGAAATATGGTGCCTCAGCCTCCAGATGTACATCCTCTGAGCATTTCCAGTATTTGGTCTGTTGTGACAATCATGTTGTTCAAGAATGTCCCCCTGCCCACCACCAAGCAAAGAACCTACAAACCAAAGTTACCCTTAGGGTCAAAGCCACAAGACAGCGTCATTGACACTTCAGTGTCCTCCTGGAGGAGACATGGCGGGAATCCCGCTCTATTTCTATACTACCCCACTGCTTCTCAAGGGCTATACAAACCAAATTTATGAAGTAGTGCTTAAATAAAGCTTTTCCCCAAACCACCACAATTTGTGCGGAACAAATCTTGTGGCACCCCTGCTGCAAGTACTCTATGAGAAATAAATTCATGAAATTTCACAGAAAAACATCCAATCTCTAGCTGCTGATCACTTGCCAAAGCTTATCCAACTAACCACCTGTGCTGCTCTCCCTTTTGGTTTGAGGTCTTTTATGGGTCACCTAAGAACACAGCGAGGTACAATAACCGACGTGTTATTTCAGCAGCCCCAGAGCACAGGGGTGAGGTGCAGTCAGAGCTGCACTACCAACGTGTTCTTCTCCGGTGCTGCAGCTTCACCATTTCTTGGAACACAGAGACCAGGAAAAGCAGTCCGAGAAGCCCAGAACCAGAGAATCTATGGTTCTGTATCCATCACAGGTCTGAGAACAGGCCTTGCACAAACCATGCCACCTAGGAGGTCTGGAGAGGTTTTGTTTAATTTGATTGAATTCCTGTGATTTGGTCTCCTCTGGGAATGTTTAAACACAGTTTCTCATACCATAGTATCCTTGGCAAAAGTTATCAAGAAAAAAAGAAATTAAGAAAAAAAGAATGAAAAACGGAATGTCTTACCTTTCTAAATTTGACATAAAACATTGAGCAAATTCATTTAAAAAAAAAAAAAGGGAGGATAATTCGACAACTCAACTTCCTTCAAAATCGCCATCCCTTTCTTCAGAAGTCTGTCAGCATCAGCTGGTCCCTAGATAACAATCTCTTCGCTGTGTCCAGGATCTATTCTTCAGGTCGCGTGACTGGGTTAGCTTGTATGTTCCATCACATCCCTCCTACTTATTCACCTCTGTCTCAGACAGAAAGGCAAACAGAAGTGATTTTTCCTCAAGCTTCAAGCAAAGGAAAGGACACACATGACTGCTCTCCATTTCCTCAACTTGTGCAGCAGCTTCAGTACCCAAAATCTGGACTGGTCCATAAACATGTAAGACATACCGAAGACACAACAAGTTGACAGCTTAGCAGCACAAGAAAAAAGAACTACTATGTGGTGAATCTAGACATAACCATGGACAAGGAATATTGGCCTAGTTTGCAATGTTCCAAGGTATTACTCTTCAGGCAACAACCAGTCACAGCTGAATCCTTACTCTCCTCTTGCTTTGAGGCAGGAAGGTTGTCCCAGCAGCACCCAGACCCCAGACAGGGCCAGAGTCAAGGCCAGTTTCTTGTTCATATAACTCAGAAAAAGCTATACAGGTGAACATTTGGCCCCTGATGCTGGATAAAACGGCCCAAAGTTTATGAGGAACCTCCTTACAGGACCACACACATCAGGTCCGAAGGCAGCAGTAAAAGTCTCTAAATGCCTTTTAAGTTACCTATCCTGAAGCGAGTTAGAGATGGGTTTGCTCCTTGAAAACATAAAAGATCAGACTGCCCAAGATATTCTTCAGGTACTCCGCCTCAAAGCCTGGAAAATTCTAGGTTATCTAAACTCAGAATTTATTCCACTGCCTTCTCTGTGTGTGCATGCACGTGTGTGCATGTATTTAATACACATATTAAATTTTAAATAGATTGCTTTAAACTAATCACATCAAGTGGCATTTGTGCAATGTAAATAAAAGATCAGACTGCCCAAGATATTCTTCAGGTACTCCGCCTCAAAGCCTGGAAAATTCTAGGTTATCTAAACTCAGAATTTATTCCACTGCCTTCTCTGTGTGTGCATGCACGTGTGTGCATGTATTTAATACACATATTAAATTTTAAATAGATTGCTTTAAACTAATCACATCAAGTGGCATTTGTGCAATGTAAATATTTGCTTTGTTCCTTCAACACTCTTACTCTTTCAATTACTCTGAGAATTTCAGCGAAATAAAATTACAGCAGGCTGAATATTAAAAGGTGGGGAGGAAGAAGAGCTAGAAACTAAGCTTCAAAGGGAATTAGACACTTTGATTTTTAGTTTGCATATTCCAAACGCTCACATTTTGCTACACAGATGTCAAACCAGGAGGTAAGTAATAAAGCAGGTTCCTTTAAGATTAAAAAAATATATATTCTAAACGATCAAATTAAACCCTATTCCAAGTGTGACAGAAATAAATGACGTATTACTAGCTCTTTCCTGAACCTCACTGAACCATCTCTTTCCATCGTAGCAGGGGGTCTGTCAGCCATGCAGGTCCTTGCCAAAAATAAAGAAAGAATGGCAGCATTCCCCATCTGCTGATGAGTCCAATCTAAGGAAAGACAAAACACTGATTTTATTTAACTCTGTTCCAATTATTGTCAAGCAATACAAACAGTCATCATGACACACAGCCAGGTTTATTCATGTGCCCAGCAAGCCAGGCCAGGCATAATAAAGAGATTACACACTCCGTTTGGAATACAGGCAACTTGGAATGGCTTTTATTAAAACTTGAAGCATGAGAAATATTGGGTAGTAGATTTAGGTATCACACAATCACAAATATGTTTGGCTCGAAAACACAACACATGGCATCCTTAGTGAATGAGGGCGACTATTATTACAGCATAACAGGCCTGCCTTTCTCTCCTTGCCAAAAGAAAAGCTTGGAATAGCACAGAGCACATGGCACTTTAAACTTAGAAGAGACTGGCAAGAGCTTTACAGAGCATAAAGGAAAAAATAAAACAGGAGCTCTGTAAAATATCTGTCCCCTTGAAAGATAGCTCTTCATAAAACACCACCAGCTCTGTACTGAAGTGACCTTGGAAAAGAAAGAGCATCTTTAACAACAAGAACTGGGACAGAAGGGGCAACAGTAGGGCTCTGCTTGTTTTCTGGGGTTCTCCCGCTTCTTTCTGGCACTGACTTCTCTCCCAGGCACAGAGTCCTGGGGAGCCCACTCAGGGTAAAGAGGCTGCTGATGTGCTGAGAGTGTGGGCTACCACACTGACCAGTTCTGCCTCATCATTTCCCTCTGCTACTCCATCTCTATTTGTGTCCATCTGTTGTATTCTTTCTGCTAAATACTTTGGGCTGGACCATCTGCCTACCCTGAGGTTGCACAGGTGACACACAATGTGGCTGAGATTTACAGGTAGGATCCCAAGGCACAACCTACATAGCAACTAAGGATACAAAACTCACATTTGCATTCACCTCTAATAGTCAAGCCATCTCAGCTGCTTACAATTTACAGTAATCTGACTATCCCAGCAGAACATTTTCTTGCTTATTTACAAAAAAAACTTCAGGTGCACCTAGATGTTACAGCCTCTGTGAGAGAAAATGTCAGTTTAGAAAAAGACCTACAAAATAAAGGTGTTTGAGTTTTTTTGACCCACGTCAGTGAGAGCTCAGACTTGTTTTGACATGATGGCAATCTGTGCCAAGGATGCAGGAACAAACAGGGGCAGGAAGCTCTCAGCCACTAGAGGGGGAAAAAAAAAGGATCTCTGCTTGATGTGACTGAATTTACTTCACAGGAAACTCATGTGGCATAGGAGGGTGAGATGCCTAGAAATTGGAGATTAAGACTAAGATTCTCTTTGGGGTCCAATAAAATGGATTAAAAAATGCTGATATACAGAACTTGTCAGTCTGTTCATCCTTTTTATTTACAACGCTCTGTCCTGTGTATCAAGGTGTACATTGACCACCTTTTCACAGTCAGCAGTCAAATAAATCCCTAGCAAGATAGGTGAAGTCTGGACAGATTTAATCCAGGCTAGAGCACAACAAAGGTCAGAGCTACACACTGATTATATTTTCTTAACCCAAGCAGGCCGTGTACAGCCTGAACCCAGTCTCTCACAGGCTATGACCACTCAAGGAATCTGACACTTTTTGGTCACCAGTAGTTAACGAAAAGCAGTGTTTTCCTCTGTGGACCACAGTGTGTGTTACAAAGGTGGGCACGCAACCTGGGGGAAAAAGGTACAGAGGTTGGACAAATGGCCCAAGGCCAAAGATGAAGAGGCACAGTGAAGCTTACAGAAAGGCTTAGAGCTCTGTGCCTACAGGAATATCCTTTCTCCTTAAACACGTGCCTGTAGTCCCATCAAGATGGCATCTGATATTAATGCCACCTTTGACACATTAATATGGCAACAGCTCTTTGCTGGTTTTCTCAGCCTGTTACAGCAGTCAGGTTGTGATATGGGTCTGAGCTGTGGAATATCTGTTGCAGTAATTGAGGCATTATTATGGTTTCAAAACTGAAAATTTGGTTTAAGCTGGAACAGAAAAGAAGTTACAGAGATATTACAAATAGGAAAAGCCTGGAGGGCTGATTTGAATTAACATATTCTTGAGATACAGAATAGCAAAAAACAAATAGGATGTTGTTTGTATTATAGAATCATGATACAGTTTGGGCTGGAAGGAACCTTAAAGCCCATCTATCCCAACCCCCTGAATGGGCAGGGACACCCTCCACTAGACCAGGTTGCTCCAAGACTCATCCAGCCTGGTCTCGCTCTTCCAGAGATGCGGCATCCACAGCTTCTCTGGGCAACCCCAGAGAAGTGTGCCAGTGTCTCCCCACCTCATCCAGGAAAAATTTCTCCCCGATGTCAAATCTCAATCTCCCCGCTTTCAATTTACACCCGTTACCCCTTGTCCTGTCACTACAGGCCCTTGTAAAAAGTCCCCCCAGCTTCCTTGTAGCCCCTTCAGGTACTGGAAGGTGCTGTAAGGTCTCCCTAGAGCCTTCTCTTCTCCAGGCTGAACAAGCCCAACTCTCAGCCTGTCCCAGTGGGAGACCTGGCCAAAGGCTTCATTCTCCAGCCCCAAGGCATGGGATCTGTTACTGAAGGGTGCTTCAGGGAGAAGGTTCTTCCTCCTGCCCCAAGCACAGATGAGAGTCTGGTCTCCTTTGCCTTGTTAGTTGAGCCTGCCAGCTCAGGGTTGGAAGCAAGCTTACCTTACCTTTGCAAAGAATAAAAGCAGGGCTGTTGCTCAGGGTGTGACAGCACACAGCCCCACACACTGACCTCTCGCTCAGAGTCCCACATACTGCACTGCTGGTTAAACTCTGGTAACACAGCACTTGCCTGAAGAGTTCATCCAGCTGAGCACGCTTGCACCCATGACATCCCCCTCTACCTTCAGACCTAGAGGGACTTCCAGATTCTGGAGTTCCATACAAGTTTGGGTCTGGGCAGCACTTAGAGTTAGTTGTTGCGAGGTCAGTCTGGGTGTAGGTGTCCACACAGGCTCTATACACTGCCTTGTACACCACGATTCTGCTCCACCAGGAAACTCTCCAGCACAGCACTGATCGCCTTGGTGAGTATCCCAGCATAGAGCAAAATTTCATTAGAAATGCTATCCCAGGTGGAATTGTGTAACATCAAGGTTTTTATTTTATCAACCACCGCATTTCACCACCATCCTAGACAGGTTGTGAGATCTTTGGGGTTTGGCTTTGTGCTCTCTAAAAAAAATAATAATATGCTGTAACAGAGGCTGCGGCCAGGAGAGATCAGAACTCAGTGTCTCCCGAGTCCTAGCTCTGGGCATTTCTGTTTAGGCTGGAGGATATTTGTATTTCTCAAATGTGCACTGAAAGCAAGACATGAAACCTCCTGAAAAATCTGGTAGGCTTAAGAGCTCTAAATTTCCAGAAGAATGAATTTCACCCTGATTTCTCATTCTTAGGAATTATCTTTCCAAGCAGCTAAGTAATGACTGTATCTGATTACAATTCAATTTAATAAAAACCCTGCAGAATACCCACACATACTTGGAACAGAAAAGGGAAATGCAGTTATCTGAAATTCTCCATTCATTCAGAGCAGAACACTGCTGAAACCTGGGCATAAATGTCTTTCACCAGTGCTCACAAGATGGTGTTGTAATTGATGCCAAAAATTCAGCAGCTTTATCATATGCAATTTTTTCCTACTGACAAAGTATTCCACGGAGCTGTATTTCAATTCTGATTCCATATGTCACTTCAATTTCTGATCAGAGCTTGAACATAAAAAAAATTATAGCTCGCCTCAATGGACCAATAAAAAAGGATCATTTCTTTTTACTTATCAACATTTATTGGTCTCAATCATTTCAGAAATATAATCATTATTGTCCCTTTTACTGAGAACAGCTACTCCCCCCTGCTCCCCCTCATCCTGGGGGCTCCTCCATACAGATGCTCTTTTTCCTTTTATTTCTAAGGGTGGCATGTTGTTCCACAGCAAAATCTGCCATCATGCATAACCAAGAGGAAAAATTAATTTAAAAGGGTTGGGTTTTCATGACTATACCAAATAATCTAGCTCTTTAATATCATTATTATTTCCTTCCTTCTCCCACAAATAAAATACTCATTGACTAAAAAGGGAAAGCAGAAGTTCCAAGCCAGAAGGAATGATTGGGTTGACCATCCTGAACTCTGTATTCCACAGGCCTTTCAGTTTCAGCTGGGGCCAACAGTGCTGAACAAGAGCACAGCTCACAGCTGGCTACAGCACATATTCCAGAGGCATACAAGGCCCTGGTTGGAAACCATCGATACTTAGATTAATCTTGGTTTTCAGAATCACTGATGATATGTTTGGTTTATACACTTTCAGAATCTTCCCAAAGAAATTGATCCATCCTTTCTACTGAAAACTCAAGATAGATAGGATACTGTTCTCAAAAAGACTTTTACAAATCCCATCAATACTGGAATAAAACCAGAAAAAACAAGGCAGCTTTATTGATTTACACATTAAAATAACATCTGCTTTTTGTGCATGTGCAGTCTCCCACGAGTAATATAAAGAGAATCTATTATTGATCCTCTAAGTATTATCCATCAGTTCTCCTCCCCTTTTTCATAACAGCCACAAAAGATTAGAGATAACATGCCTAATTAGTGTAGAATGATGTAAAAATCATTGCCTGGACTGAGACATAGAGTGCAAACTGTAACTGAACTTCTTGTTACCTAGAGATCATTTAAGTCAAACCTGGGATCTTAGTGTGTCTGTATACAGAACCAGAACCTGGACATTTCTAAGACTTCCAGGCCACGTTGAACTTCTTACTGAAAATCTTATTCTTGCTAAAGACATTTGGACCAGTTCTATTACTTCCATTAAAACATTTGGTCATTTTCACTCAAAATGGATGTCCTTGTAATTCAAGAACACCCCAGCTCAAAATAACTTTATCTCAGCAGAAACTAATCCAAGTTTTGCATGAGATGGAACAGAAACAAAAGAAAATGTGTTTCTTCACTTTCCAAGGATAATTTTCCATCTTTATGAGTCAGAGCAGAAGTCTTTAAGGATTATGCTTAAGCTACACCTAGGTTTCCAAGCAAAGTAAAGCTAAGATAACTGACTGCGTAGTTTGGCTTCACACATTGCTGTTATCTCCAAAATTCACATCCTCTGCAAGAAGTATTTGCTAAGAAGTGCAGTAACCCATCACCCCCAAGTCTGGAGTAGATACTGGGGACCAAAGTAAAATCTACGTGCTCTGTAAGCACTCCAATTAACACCACTCAGTCAGAAAACAGTACCACGGTAAAGCAAGTCAAAGATTCTTGTCTACTTTGTTTTTAACATAGGATCAGTGCAGTATCCTTAGCACTTGTGTTCAAGGCAGATCAAACAATATGAATCAACAGATAATCAGTTGCCAGCTGAAACATCAGAATGTAAAAATGTTCCTCATCAGTGATCCTACAGGTATATCTCTGCCCCAGCACAGGGCTGCTGCAGGAAACGAGCAGCTCCCAGGACTGCCTCCAGCACTGGGTCACCCTCCTTGGGCTCCCAGCCCTGGTTCAAAGGAAAGGCCTCACAGTCACCCTACCCAGCTCAACTTGGTCTGTGCCAGACCACAAGCTCAAGTATGGCCTGACTCATGGCAGGTACGACGGGGAGGACTGACCTGCCACGCACGTCTAGAGGCACCATCTGTGCACCAGGGCAGGCAGCCCCACGCAAACAGGAGGAAGGCAGCAGCTACCAGGATCCTGAACCCTCAGGATTTCATGGAGAGAATACACTTTATATACCACATCCTAATTTTAATTTATGTTTAGTAGGACTACTATACTACAACTACTCCAGTACATAGCAGACTACTCAAATACGCAAATCTTAATTATGAATTTTGACAGCAATCTTGTCAACCTCATGTCAGCCACCCTGCCAAACACCCTCCTGTAAACAACTCCTCAAGCGCTGCCTGCTCTGAGGGCTGCATGTGTGCAGGCAGCTCCGTTTTCTGCTCTCAGCAGGCTTTGTACTGATTAATATCTGAGCATAAGTAGAACAGCGTTTTGGTTTTCCTACAGTCCATGCACTGTCATCACACAGTGGGTGCTTCCACATCACTACACAAGCAGTGATGGAGCCACTGCAAGGCCACAAAAGCTGCTGCCCCAGCAGATGACTAATGTGTTGTAATGTATCTGCAGCAAACAGGATTGCCATGAAATTGTGGGGCTTGCATTTCCCTGCAGGTTCATGAGCAGGCCACTGACCACAATTCAGTTTAAAAAATCTGCAAGCTAAAGACCCTTGCCTGGTGACTCTTGCCATTCTCTTGGGACCTGTGGCCTGAGGAAAGAAAGGTACTGACAAACGCTCCTTCTCACTGCCTCAGTGCAACTCTTACATCAGTGATATCTTCCCACTGGCTTAAAGGGTGGCAGAATCGATGCTGAAGAAGTAACTTCTCTTTTGAAGCCATATTGTTTAAGGATGACTGGCATGATGCAACATCAGGTGACAAAAGGAAACGGGCAGTTGGTTTTATTTATGTATGTCTCTGTGTGTACACCTATAGTTTTCACAGAGATGCTAGAGGTGTGCGCACCCCTTCTAGATGAGTTTAAGTTACACCCTAATGTAGAGGAGATCATCTCTGTTCAGGAAATTATTTAAACTCATAGCTTTTTCTCACCAACTTAAGTCACTCAGAAGCAAGAGCAGTGCTGTCAAATGTGAGTTTACTTACTGCTAAACTCAGCCAACAGATTGCTCGTTTCTGACAGATGTTTCTGTTTAAAGCCACTAGGAACCGTATGGATCATTCCACCTCAGCAGTCTCAAGAGCCAGCGCAGCAACTCCAAGAGCCAGAAATTTGCCAGGAACAAATGAAAAACCTAATTAGATCAACAGACAAAATTTGGATCAAGATTAGAGGATCTGACTTGACAATGGGATTAGACTATTAACAAGACATAACAAGGTTTGGCTATTTATCATTACACAATTCGTTTTTCACTGTACTAGAAGGAAGCTCTGGCAAATCACAAAAAATGCAGACACAAGACTATCTTTATTTCATTTTACCGTGTGCTCCCTTTTAATGCCAAGTTCTAATAAACCAGAGTTTATTCTTAGAGAAAAAACACTGCAACAACAGAGAGAATTAAGAATTGGAGGCATAACAATGGAAATAAAAATAACAAAATCCTTAGAGCCAGAGATTGGTAGCTGCAGGTGTACAAAAAGTAAATACATAATTGCAAACAACAGTTTGGAGCTATCCATGTGGAAAATCAAGTGCAGACATACATCTGGTTAGACTTTGCAATGACATCCTTATTTTTGTCTTCTCCACCTCTGTTCCAAACATGTATAAACAAAAAAAATGAAGTTGAAAAATAAAACCACCGCATTGTTGCTTCCCCCTCTTGACAGGTTGGTTGTGGGGCTGAACAAGGTGCAAAGGGTGGCAATCTCAACTTTGTGCCAAACTAGAAAACAGCAATGACAATGGAGCCCAACCCCACACACCATGCTTGGATCAACTAGGCTCCATGTCCTACCAGATAGCTGCTTGCATAGCTCCCAAGGGATGCTTTCCTCCAACCACCAACAGGACACAGAGGCCTAGGTGGTATTTAGGCCAACCAGAAAATGAGCCTTAATCCTCAACTGTCCTTTTGTCCTATTTCTGTTCAGATACTCCACACCTTCACCTTCTCCCACATCTGGGAAGCCAAGATTGGAGACAACCTGAGCAATCATGCTGCTCCAGTGGAAGGAGTCTGTGTGCATGGCTTACCCTGCTTACTGCCTCTTGTGTCAAAAAGGAAGCTATCGAGTCTGTCTGGAGGGATCTTGTTTCCTCCAAATGTTTTCTCCCTGCTCATCTGGGGAATAGAGGTGCAGCCAGTGCACTGCATGCTTTACTCACCCAGCGCAACCCAGTCCCATCCCAGGGCAAACCAGGAAGGCTCAGTTCATGTCTGGAGGGGCTACTTAATAGCAGTAAGTTAAAATCCATTACTAGCCCAAGGTACCACAAGAGAGGCTTCCCCACCCCGGGCTGTGCCACTAATCCTGCCAGTGAAGCAGCACTTCCCCAAGCCTGCTCAAATGTCCTGGGGACAGCAGCAATCTCAACACACTTGTCATTCTCCGACTCAAGAAGCTTAAGAGAGATTACAGCAGTCTTTACCGTTTATCACTAACCAAACTGCAACACCAAGCAAAGTAATTAAGTAATGATACACTGTAAAATATAAACATTCCTAGGATCTTGTATGACACAGAAGTGCCTGTAGTAGGAAGAAAAGATGTTCACAGCACAAGGAACTGCTACCATGATTGCCTGGATTTAAAAGCTTATTTCAGGGCATAGGCAATGAGTGTGTGTGCTCCACCTCAAGGTGTAACTGTGTAACCGGATGGCTGTTTACATTCTACTACAGCAGCCAGCTGAGGAAGAGTTGGGCTGGAGATAGTGCAAGTGAAGAGCATTAAGGGAGAGGCAAAAGATTAGGTCTTCCCCCCAAACAGGTTCATCACACACTCTATTTTAAATATGTTATTAGTTGCAATTCAAGATAAAGTACTTGCGTTAACATCTGTGGCAGTGCTGGCAGCAATAAAAGGATACACTGCAGCAGCAATGTAAGTACACTGCTTAATCCTTCCATACATGTTTCAAAAATAATTCCTCTTTCTCAAATTAAGTATGGCTTTTTGATACAATTAGCTTTTTGCCTGGAGCTCTAGTGGTCCTGATATGAAAGGAATCTAGATACACATCAGTTCTGGTCCAAGTTCTGCATTTAAAAAAAGAACTAGATAAAAAATAAATCCTTCCTCTCAAGCTCATCTTCTCACAAATCCTATTAACAAGAGATATTCTGAGATAATTACAACAAGGCACCAGAATCTCTCCTTTCCACAGTGACTTTTGATACTGCATATCATCATGGCTATAGAGGAGCATCTCTGCCAGCTCCAGCACCTATAAATACCACTTTGTCTGCTGCCCTTCAACTAAATATTGCCCCTTTTTTTTTTTTTAAATGAAGCATGCACATAAATGAAATTAAATTAACAGGAGAGAAGAGGGGAATTACGAGCACTTAAGCAGAAATAGTTTTTTTCAAAAAACATGTTCTCCAAGACTCTGGCAACAGCAACATTTCAACAGGACAAAAGAAAAACAGAGTCCTTTGAGCACCTGAGCTATAGAAAACCAGGATTCCCTATGGAGTCCAGTGCATGGAAAGGGCAGAGGTCACACCACCACCTTTCCCTGTGGAGTAGATTAGTAGGAGGGTCTTTTCTTCCCTGCCCAATTGTAAGAACCTGATAGTTTTACCCCCACTCCTGCTCTGCTACATCTGGTGGAAGCTGGCCCACAGGTTCAAAAGTGTCAGCAGGCAGGAAGAGCAGACACCTCTACAGCCACACATCCAGCACTGGCACAGCAGCCTCATCTCAGGAAAGCCAACAAAAAATCCAGCCGTAGGGAATGCGCCAGGGATGTCCTAGACAGCATTTTTCACATATATCTGAATGATTTACATGGTTCTGTACAGAGAGCCAAGCTGTGTCTCTCAGCTGTTACAGATAAATGATTCTGAGTCCTTTTGCAGGACCCACAGAAACGACCATTTACACGTGTTTCAAACTGGATGTCCTACAGAGATCTGCTTTAAGAGAACTTTGGTATTTCAAGTCTGCAAACTCACATGGCATCTACTGTAGTAGGAGGTAACACAGACCATTAGTATCTGTAAAACACGCCTCACATTCAAGTATAAGCAGTTACAGTGGTAAGCAAAATTAAACCAGGCTAATATGTGCAGCTAATAACTTCTTCAGGGCTAAAACATTCCAATTAAAGCCCAACTTCAAAGTGATGGATTTTAATTTCTTTCAACTGTTGTTGAAAAAATGATGATGAGCATCTTGCATCAATGCAGTTGGCAGGTCTTGGCCTCTCATGTATTTGCCCTCTGCACTGAGATGAATGGCACCAATTGACAGCTGAGCTACTTTTGATATGTAGCACACAAATATCTTCACCATAAAGAAAACCCATAAACAAGTCTTTTTATAACCATTGTAGCTGAGAAGGGCAAAACCTGCTAAGAAAGGCTTCTCCAGTTAACAGCTTAAATGTGACAATTTTAGCAGCCACATATGTACTCAGTACAGTTCAATTTCCCCCCTAGATGTGTTTCTGATCCTAGGTAGGCAAAGCAGCTCATTTGTCCTAATTCTGAACCAGTGCATGCTAGTCTCCTTCAATCTCAATTAGCTAGCAGGAAATTTATTTAGAAAGCTGACAGGAACTATTTGGGGGATTAATGATCACTGATTTATGAATATTGAGTAGCATTTCAATAATCCAAGCAGAGTAATCACTTGTAGCTGAAGCCAGTTCTCCCAACCATTATAATCTGTAGCAATCACTCAAAGGCAGTTAAATGATTCTGATTTATGACCTTAACCTACAGGGCCCAGTACATTTGCTCTATCAGTGTGTAAATTCTAAAAACGCAATTCCCTGCACCTCTAGAGAGCCAATTTAAGTCAACATTATGCATGAGCTGAGCATGCTTGAATTCTCAGATCTCTTATTTCACTCATTAAATTTGCACTGAACATCTTGCAATTAAAATTTCATATAGATTTTTTCTTATGATTGACATTTGGCCTTGGCAAAATGAGTTTAAATTTTGTTTCTCTAAAGATTTAGAAGGAGATAGATTGATCTAGACATTGTTTTCTGCAAGATGATGATGATGGAGCGCTAATGCTTTTATTAGCATTTTGAAAAGCCTGGCTTTCTGCTGGAAGACTGTCTATCAGTAATAAGTGAAAGCAATTCAGTAACCAAAGCCAAAGCTACAGCTCGTACAGCAGCATCCAAAGTGTTGCTGCACAAAGTCTTCATGTGACCCTTTCCTGTTTTTAGGCCATCATCTTTAACTGGGGTGGAACAAATTGGGCCTCCCAGTACAAACCAATATGTGCTCATCTGCCATGAATAAACAGCAATTCTATTATGTGATTTTGAAAATAAGCCCAGGACAACTAAAAAGAGCGGAAAAGTACTAAAGTGATTTCAAGTCCTGATCTGAAATGGTGAAGAGTGGATTGACTCAAACACTAGAGTTGTCGTGCTACAATCATGCAACTCAGGTAGTTTATCTCATGTTCCGTCCCTTGGGCAATGAGTTAAAAAAAAATAGTTGCACCCTACAGTGACTCCACGTACTTAGTCTTTACAGCATACTTTTCTGTGCAGTAGAAGTATCTGATCACACAGAGACAGTCCATGCATCAAGAACTTCACAGCACAGGGACAAACACAACAACTGGGTGAGGGAAGAATTTATGCCTGAATTCATCAATGACTTAACAGGACTGCAATGTTAAGAGCCCATGGACAGAAAGTACTACACAACACAGCTCAAGACAATACAAGGTCTTTTTGTAGAAATGCAGCTCCTAACACAATGATATATTGATTTCATGTAGGACTCGTAGCATTAGGGTCACATCAATAATAAATAACCATGTACAGGCTGCAGCAGACAGCTAATATTAATTTTGTACCTTAAGAAGCAAATCAAGAGCAAAAAAAGAACCTAAGGAGCTGACTACAGGAAGCATCCCCTGGGCTGGAGAAACATGCATAAACATTCACAATATCCATTTAGATCCACTGGTCATAGTGATATTGGAAATTGTACTGGAGATAATGTTTCAACTGCTGTTTCCTGACCTAGTAGCCAAAAGATTATTAATATGTTAACACAGGTACTTGCACACACAGCTGAAGCAGGAGGAAAATGTTTACATCCTGAACATGCAAGTGACACAAGAAGGTACCCTCCTCCTCTTAGCACAGGAAACTAAGACCCTGCAGACTGTCATCCAAGCACAAGGAAGAATGCTTAATACCTACATATATACCACTGCAGTTTAACCACTCTCCATCCCATCCAGCTGAGCACAGCATTTGCCTTTCAGCAAAAAATAAGCAAAGGAAATAAGCAAAAATTTGTCTCACTATGGGAAGAGATCAATAGTGTACCTAAATTTCATTATGTAGCTAAAGGAAAAATCGAGTGTACTAACCCTGGAGAATATCAATCTTGCAGCAGTACCCAAGGCATGTTTTACTGCAGAATAGTAAAGTCTTTACAGTCACAGCATAATTACACTAACATACCAGTATTTTAATATCATCTCTGCAAAATGAAATTTTGTTTCCATGTCCAGTCAATAATTCTGTCTCATCTCAGTGACGAATAGAGCTTAGTGAATAATTCATTATGAATAATTTATTCACTGCATTTCACCTTTCATCTCTCTGAACATTTTGTGAAATTCTGGAATGTATTCGTTACACAAAACCATTCATTAATAACCCCTGCTTGCGGACCATGTGTTGACAGTTCACTGAAAATGTTCAGACTGATTTGCCACTTGGTCACATTTACGAGGCGTTGTACTTGCTCCATCACTGGTTGGGCTCTGATCAGTCAAGCTGCATTCCCAGTTCTTCACACAGCTGCAACTCGGGTTCAATAGCAGACATTTAAGCTTGAAATGGACTTTATGTATTATTACTCCCATTTCAGGATCTAGAGAGGATCCAGCTGTGTTCAAGGCCCCACTGGTTTAAGTGCTGTGTAAAGACTGGCCACAAGAACTGAGGGTCTCAGCAGGCAAGACAGTGGCAAGACCAGACTATTGTACAGATAGGAAATTTAGACAGGAAACAAGTATTGCTTCACTAAGTTCAGACAAAGAGAATCTGTAGTGGAGAGAGAAAAACACCATGTTAAACACCATTGCTTTTCTACCCTAACAACCAGACAAGGCTGTAAAAGTCATGAGAACTTCCTAAGGTGTTTCAGTTGAGATAGCTGGGAATTTTCCCAAGGAATCATTTTTTATAAAACAGGATGTCTTCCTGCACAAAGCTATTTCTTGTCACTTTTCAATACAAAAAGCAAAACTTTCCAGGCCAAGCTCTGTAGCAATTGCTACCTTTAGAGCTGGACAGACCCAACGAAAACAAAACAAAGAACAACTGCCTCAAATGTTTTATTTTTGCATCAGTGTAAACAAACCATTACATTATGGGTCCAGCAGTTAAAAGAAACCCCAGTTTTCTCCCAGAGGCAGCTCACCCTTTCCCAACCTCCTAGAAAATAAAAAGGCCATCACTACAATGCAGATTTTGAGGTAAGATGAGCAGTATTGCCTAGGCATAGCACTGAACCCACAGGGACAACAAATCCAGAAGTAGAGAGGCTCCTATAGGCAATTTGTCACAACAAAACAAATCCATTTAATATCATACTATATCATGAGAAAACACTTTGGCCCAGATCAGTGCATTGGAATCCCAGGTTCCAAATGCATTACCAAATTGGTTTTTATACACCTCCTTCTGTGAAAATTCAGTTACATTTCCATTTCTTGCTCTCTCCCACAAGAAAGAAAACATTGATGTGTCTTTGTCATGCCACAGAAATGTTTGTGTAAGTCTATCCTTGAGCTGGCTAAGCACAAAAATCACATCTCTTCCACTTAGGCAGACAGGAAGTGTTTCATTTTAATATATCTAAACAAATGAAATTCAAGGTAAGATACCTTGACAGAAGATTATGATCATTGGAATGGGCAGGTGACTGATCAATTCCTGCAGGGTAGGATAAAGCAACCCATCACAGGATTCAGGAGCTCACATCAGCATTGGAGAAACTGGCTGCTCATGGCTTGGACGCACGCATTCTTTGCTGGGTAAAAAAAACTACCCGGCTTCTGAGCCCACAGAGTGGTGGTGAATGGAGCTAAATCCAGTCAGCGGCCAGTCACAAGTGGTGTCCCCAGGGCTCAGTATTGGGGCCAGTTCTCTTTGGAACTTTATCAACGTCCTGGATGAGGGGATCGAGGGCACCTCAGTAAGTTGGAAGATGATACCAAGCTGGGTGGAATTGTTGACCTGTAGTGTGGGTTGACAGCCAGCTGAATATGAGCCGGCACCGTGCCCAGGTGGCCAAGAAGGCCATTGGCATCCTGGCTTTCAACAGGAACAGTGTGTCCAGCAGGACTAGAGCAGTGATTATCCCCCTGAACGGGGCACTGGTGAGGCTGCACCTTGAATACTGTGTTCAGTTTTGGGTCTCTCACTGCAAGAAAAACATTGAGGTGCTGGAGTATGTCCAGCAAACTGCTGGCAAAAGTTGCACCAGAGGAGGCTTAGATTGGATATTAGGTTAACTTTTTTCACAGAAGGGGCTGTCAGGCATTGGAATGGGCTGCCCAGGGAGGTGGTGGAGTCACCATCCCTGGAGGGATTTAAAAGATGTGTGGATGAGGCTCTTAGGGACATGGTTTAGTGGTGGACTTGGCAGCATTAGGTTAATGGTTGGACTCGATCTTAAAGGCTTTTTCCAACCTAATTGGTTCTATGATTCTATTCATGGTTCTCAAAACACTCATACATCACAAGCTGAAATACACACCATGCGTCGTTGTTGTAACCTGCTATTATCCACATTTTTATGGCACTAGAGGTACAGCTCTGGTTGTAGGCAAAGAATTACTTTTCACAAAGGATACATGACAGCAGTGCATGTGAAAGATGCATGAGAAGAGGCAGAAAAATGAAAGATAGCTAATTTTGCAATCCAAAAAGGAAAAAAAAAAGATTAGGATGTGATTTCTCATCAAAAGACAGCATGAAAGGATTGGTTCATCAGTGCTACAGGCACATAGGGAAGTTGTGGACTCTCCATCTTTGGACAGGACAAGGCCCTGAGCAACATCATCTAACACTGAAGTTAGCCCTGCTTTGTGCAAGCAGATGGCACTGGATCATGCTCAAAGGCCTTTTCCAACCTCAATTACTTTATGGCTCTATATGATGTCTTCATAAACTAGCTTAAAACAGTAACAATACCAGCCCAGGAGCAGGAGAAGGTTCAGAATATCATCTTCCTGCTGTACTGTTGTATCCATCCTGCACAGAGAGCACTGGTGTTAATGTGGTCTGGTTGAGTTGTCAACGTAAAAGCTTCTTTCACATACAAATGGATCCATCTTGAAACACACTAGTTTTTTTTTTTTGCAAAGCACTCACATTAATATTCATATAAAACATTTATATTCGTAATACAGGTCTGCAGCAATGTGGTCCTACCATGCCCACACACCCTCAGAATGGACTTTAAATTCAGCTTGAGGAAAAATAGATGTATATATCACTGCAAGATAATTTCCTAACAACATCTTGGAATGCTGTGTAAGGTCCATCAGTATGCAAATGCACACTCCAAGATTCATAATTAGAACAGGAAAATTTGATACAGAAATAAAAGAAGACACATTAATACCACAAGAGAGAAGAAACACATGCATTTTCAGAATCAAAGGGCAGTGACAAACAGGCCATCCCACCATCTATGCGATAAATAGAAAAATCTTAGCCTGGCATTCATGCAAATTGCACTTATGATCTGTTCTCGTCACTATCTTGCACTTTAGACTGTCCATTTTCTCTTTTTGTAGTAAAAAATCTAGGCAACACTCAGTATGCACAGAAGAGCAAAGCATTACTACAACACAGATGGTACAACTGAATATTAAGCAATCTTGTATGAAGAACACAGCTTTTAAGAAGAACCCAATTTGCAATTAATAGCTTATAGACTGGGAAACAGACTAGCAAAATAAAATGCATTTCAGCTTAGTTATTATCAGGGGAATCGAAAGGACAAACTAGCCTCTGGATCATGCAGTTGGTGGAGTCCTGTGTCCTCTCCAGCTGATGGAGTCACGCACACAAGGTCTAAGGCATAAATCTGTAGTAAAAACTCTCCGTGCTCACATCAATCCCAAGGCATTTTACTATTGCACCCAGATGCTTTGTGGAAAAGAGATGAACCCGATTTCAGCAAATTAGTCTGCCATAATCGAAGCTTTCCATCCACACTCTTTAGGACTACTACTACAGGGCAAAGACACTCTTGAGGTTCAAAAGCCTGAAGAATCAAGTCTGCTACCCTGATTATAGCAAGAATCATCATACTGCTGCCCTCAGCTCCCACACTTTTCCAGAGAGGGTTAGTAATCTTCCTCTACAGCTGCTGCCTTTACTTTTCCACTGTTTTGCCAGCTAGTCTCAGAGGTGCACACACACATCCCACAGCTCCTCCAAACAACTGAAAGGAAATCTTCCTGTGCACACACTGTGTCACAGGTCGTGAGAAATCTCTTCCCTGTCGCTGTAGAGGGATAACTACAGCAGCATCAGCAGCAAATTAGATTTCAGTGCTTATTAGTATCTGAATACTGCAAGAGAAAGAATGATACACCCATACAGCATTTTACTATATTTCTTAACAGTTCCAACTAGCTAAAACCCAGATTTAAAGACAAATGCTGTAAATGCAGGGAGATGGACTGCACAGTTCCCAGGGCACACCAGATTAAAGCACACGGACAACACTCTCATTGCTCTCAAGGTTATGGATTCAAACACAGCCCGAGTCACAAGTGATGGATGGTTCTTGGCGTCTAGTGGCTGTTTGATAGTGTATTTTGAGTGAGTTGTCATTCTCACTCCATGCCTCAAACTGGCAGGTATACCAAGTCTTTGGCGATTATCTTAAGTAGTCAGATAAGAGAGTAAGTAAACTTAGGGATTCAGTCTCAGAAGCAGCAGTTTGAAGCAAACCCATGGGACTAGAATAGATATGCGGATTACCAAGGCCTTTTTCCAGTGGTCAGGGATATTTAATTATACCCTAGCAATGTTAGTCCAAGATTTCTCTAAAAATCAATGTGTTCTTTATTGGAGGGAAATAAATAAAAAAATACAAGTTATTCCGTGAACAGCAGAATAATGAAACCTAATTTCTTACACTTTTTTCCCCTCTTTTCAAGACTCTTCTAACAAAACTTGAAATCTGTCCCATGGTTAAGACATTCCTAATCCTCTTTTCATAACTTTCACTTTTCATTAAATTTGACGGCACAACTTAAAAACTCATTTTGTTGATGTTTGTTAGCAGAACCTGAAGTTCTGAGTGGACAGGACATGCCTAATACAACGAGGCTTGCTTGATTCGGAAACTAGTCTCAGGGCTAAGCAGCACTAAGTGAGATGTTGCCTGGACTAGAAAAGAGCAGCCAAAGAAATATTTTGATAATTCCTCCTAGAAAGTTATTGCAATTTGCATACACAGATGGAAATATGCACACACACTGTGGGTGCAGCACCCTCAGTAGAAGGTCCTTTATACGAGATAGCTGTTGTTAAATTTGAAAATTAATAAGCTATATGAGCAATTCAGCATCCAGACTGAGGGGGAGGAGGGGGGAGGGAGGGTTGCAAATACATTGTCTGACCTTTTTCCAAGTGTTTCCTACCTAAAACCATACGATATACATATTATGACACACTTCTGCTTATAAAAGGGAAGTCCATTTTGGTGCACTTCCAGTTACTCAACCTCCCTGTTTTGAATTTATAGCCACCGTGGCACCTAGTTCTGAATGGAAATTAATGCCAACAGAATGGGGCTGACATGCAACAAGAAAAAAAAATCATGACAGTACTCTAAATTTCATTTCAATCGAGATTTGCAGTGTTTTGCCCATCACAAAACTAAATACCACAAGAACTGAACTACACTCAGGTGAGCAAGCACTTTGGAATCAAGAGCAAGGGTGCTGCTTGCACTTACCTGAGCACCTCAGATGACAGCAGCCCTGTCCTTGAACTGGACTGATGATCACACACTGAAGCCATGACTCAAGATAATTCACCTTTTTTGGGTGAATTTTAATTCACTTTTTAGGAGAATTAAAAATAATTCTTTAGCTTCACATACTTGTGTAATTATCTTAAAAACTGAAATTTCATCAATGATACAATATGGTCATAAGTAATTAACCACCTAATTAAAAACTAGAAATTAAAAATAAATCCTGTTCAGATAAAATTGTCCTTCACAGCTGGATTTCAACAGTCCATGAACCTAAGCAATACTGAAAATGGAAGAAATTAAGAGACACTGAACACTATTTATGGGGATTTGCAATGTGAAGCAAAAAAGAACAGCAAGACAGAACATGCCATGATGATTAGTGTTCTGTTTAATCAATGTTGAGATGTCATCAGCGAGAGTTGGCTGGTGTCACTTTGCTACATTAGAACAAAGTTTTTGGAAAGAGGGAGATGAGGAAGACTGCGAACACAAGAGTTCCTGCAGTACTGCAGAAACCTTTGCCTATGCAGAACACATAAAATTAAAACCAAACAGCATTTTAAAAGAATGGGAAAAGTTGGAAAGTATTAAACAGTAAGTTGAGGAAGTCATATTTTTTCTCCTGTGCAGCACTGCACAAATATTTGGTGAGGAAAAGCAGTAGCACCTTATTGCATGGGATCAAAGCTTTTCCATATTTAAGAATCAGAAGTGGTAACCTCTCGGGGAGAAATCAACGTATTTTAAAGTAGTATCAAGCTTTTCAGCAAAAGACTAACAACTGAAACTTGTCATTATACAGTCAGAAAAAAAACAATGAAGTAAACAGTCCTTAATGACAGTTTCTGTGTGTTCAGAGACAATGCTCTGCGACAGGTTAAGATAAATTGCTGTGATAAGAGCAACTGAAAAATATACTGTAGCATGATTCTGAGGTCAGGCACTGCAGGGAGCTCCCATATTTAAGTCAAAGTGCTAGAGAATTAATGTCAAAATTTACATAGACCCTTAAATAAGATTTGTCATCACGAATTCTAAACCTTAGATGAATGGGAGAACTTAAGTTCAGTTGCAGGGTAATACTGCGTACTTGGAAGAGGCTCCATGTGTTAAATATTGACTGGGAGTCACTGACAATGCACGCACACGAGTAAAGGAATCAAGAGAGGCCAGGCACAGTATCTGTACAGACAAACTGAGGTCCCAGTCTTACAAAGAACTTGATGCACTTGTGCTTAAGAATTAAGCAGTTGCTTTAAGTTTCACTGGGTGCACCTGAGTACATACTCACCTCAAAGCACTCACAGGGTTAACACTGATGTCAAGGACTCTTAAACATATGCATACGTGACCTCCTGAATGGATGACTTTCTTACCTGGGTTTTGCTAGAGGCCTCTCCCGACGGGCCACAGCAGGACCTGTAATGTGTTAGCCTTGACCTCTTGAACATGCAGAACTTCTCATAGAATACTGACCACCAACAACCTCTTCTTCCAATACCACTCCCTGGAATGGCTGGCACAAGAGGCACGTCTGGCTTTTAGAGATGTGGTATACTTATTTCATATCAGCTTTTTCCAGGATGGCAGTCAGTCTCAGCAATTTCTTTCCCCCTCTCCCTGCCCCAGAGGAATGGAAGAATCCCATTCTTTTTAATATTTCAGGTTTTATGGCAATTTCTACTGAACTGTATTAACTTTTCAATACACAATATATTACTGGAACAACTGTCTGCTGTAACTACCCAAACGGAATAATCTTTTGCATCCACTGAATACCAGACTCAAGGAGTCCGAGACATTAGTGCACATCTCAAAAAAATTAAGCTTTTGCCTCTCCAAGTGTGCTCATTCACGAGCCATTTGAAGACATGCAGACAAAGTATCATTAATCTCCGATTATGTTCCAAGACACATTTCTAATGCAGCTCAGGATTACAGCAAGGCTTTACATTTGGCTCACTCCTAGCCCACCCGCTGAAGCTTACTGAACTGCTGGCTTGCTACTTCGCCTTCCCCATCCACCCAACCAGCAACCCAAGTTCTAGAAAGTGGCTGCAAAACAGCCCATCTCAGACACTGGCAGGAGTGTTTTGCGTACAGGATGAGGGACTGCAGTTAATTTCAGGCTTCTTCCAGTTAAATCTGGTTATTTCTCAAAATTGTCAGACTACTTTACTAAGTTTTTGTCTGCTCATTTTTAATCACCACTATAATTTCAATCTTCTCCACCTACTGTGAACAATAAATGAAAAAGAAGAGCTATGTATTCAGTAGAAGACTTCATTATTAGTTTTTTTTCTGATTTGAAAAGCCCATAGCTTGCCACGCCAAATAATGTTCTTCGGTCAGTAAATAATACCATCTGCTGAGCCAAGTATGTGCCCAGAACGAATGTGTGCTGCTAGGTGATACAAAAAGACCATTATTTTCCTTTTCAGTTCCACGCTTTTTTCTTAAAACAGAATTTGCAGCAGCTTTGTCTCATTTCTAAGAACAGAGAATGCATGGACCACACATGGATTTGTATAACCACTATTGCACAAGCTAATTATTCCAACCTTTATCCTAGCACCCATCACTGAAGAAGGCACATACAAGCATGAAATGAGTTGCATTCCACTGCCCACAGACGGAAACCCAAAACTTGCTAGCACTCCCTCCGTCTTCTCCACACCATCGCTTCCTTCTGAACTATTCCAAACTCCTTCTGGGCCTGAAAAGCCCTGAAGAACAGCTCAGTACTTAAACATTAGACTTCTCAAATGTGTGCTTGACCTTGTTATAAAAATGGGTAAGCCATGGTCACCCAGCTCATTTTTTTAACCCATCAATATTGCACAGAATCACAGGGTCGTTGAGGATGGAAGGCACCAGTCCATCCCGGCTGCTCAAAGCAGGGCCTTCTACAGCAGGTTGCTCAGAACTGTGTCTGGTTGGGCTTTGAATATCTCCAAGGATGGAGACTCTACAATCCCTTTGAACAAGCTGTTCCAGCATTTGATCACCTGTAAGGTAGTTTTTTCTTACAATTAAACAGAATTTTCTGCTTTTCAACTTATGCTCACTGAAGACCCATTTTGTCTGCCTTGATCAAACCTCTCTTTTTAAGTGATTTTAAACTAACAATCCCTGGGGTCATTATCTGTACCAGGGGCAATGGAAAGAAGTTCCATTAAGATTTATAGATCCCCATCACACCAGCCTGCACAGCTCAGTGATCAAGCACATTGTACACCCTGAAAAGATACAGCCCTGAAGAGTTTCTCTTGCCTCTAACGATATCGAAGAGGCATTTGCTTCTAAAGGACTTTGTCTCTTCATCTGCTCTTGTGCAGTTCAGATCAATGATCCTCCTTAGTCAGGCAGGGTCATATGTTATTTACCCTAATGGTCAAAGGGATGCTTAATTTCATCACCTCTGTATGAGCTGGTGCAGGGTTAAATGGATTACAAATGCTACCTGTTTTCCAGTGAAATTTTAGGAGCCAAGTAGAAATGACAAGAAAATGCAGAATGATACTGAAAATGACCTTACAGATGTTGCTGAACTCTGCATCAGGAGGTTTCATGAAGAAAAGGTTTCTAATGATTCAATTCTTCTTTCATCATCAGGTATATAAGCTGTACTAGAATATTAACTCCGCAGTTCTATGCTTACCAAGAAAAGTGAGTAGCATAGTTAATACGCTCCCTGACTAAGGACCTTTACAAAGCTATACTGCAAGAAATAGGTAGTTTGGAAATGCAAATTAAAATTATTATTATATATACTAAGAACTGTCCCCTATAAACATATAAATTACAAGAAAATAATCCACACTGGTTTCTTACAGGGATATGAAACAAACAAAAAACTCAAAGCACCATATTTGTGTCTACTTTACAAAGGTACACCCTTCATTTTCTTCAATTTTTTCACCATACAGAATTTACTCATTTCATCTGTTTTGGTGGTGGGTTGTTTTTGGGTTTGTTTGTTTGTTTGTTTTTAACAGCTGCAGATCACCCACGGCAAAACAGAAAAGAAGAAAATAATTTTAAATTAACACTTCCACTTTGTTAGGAGGAGCCTCCCCTCCTGAAAAGCATTACAAAAGAATAAATAGATCTGAGACTAGTAATGAATTCACATTCCCAACTGAGACCAGCAAAATAATTTGTCATTGAGGTTCACCATGCTCATGAAGCCTATGAACTGCACGGGTCCAAGGGACAAAAGGAACAAGGCCATGCATGCACAGACATCCCATCAAACACGCTGAACAGGCTTCTCTGTAAGGTCTCAGATCTCCCCACTCCCTGTCAAGCTTTTCTTTATCACCACCTGCCTTTTCTCTACCAACTAATTTTTGACCCTGAAGAAGATCCTAAGGCTGTTCTACTTTTAAATAATAAAATGGACATTTCACATTGGTTTGAAAGACAGTGCTGATCTAATAAGATTGGGTTTTCTTTGGGAAAGAAAAGGCAAAAACAACAAATGCAGTTCAGCAACACGTTGAAAGAGGAGGCTATACAAATAATAGGTTGTATAGTTGAAGCTTTTTCTAAGCTGGGAAATTAATTTTTTAAAACTGTTTTATTAACTTCTACCAGTGTTACAACAGAAAAAATATAATTCCCATATCACGCATTAAAAAAATAATCCATACTTCTATATTATGCACAGGTTAATTAACATTTGCGTAACTCTGCTTCTTCTAAATCCATTTTTCATGTTTAAACACAAGGGATAGGGATATTGATTATTAAGTCTTTCAGTCAAGTTCAGTTCACTTAGGATGTAAACAAGGCTAAAACCTGCTGGAATTAGTGCTCTACAGTCTAACTTTTCCCCATTGCTTTCTTTGTTGTTGAGTTGCTTTTTAAAAGCAATGCATCCCAAAAGCTTAATGTCCTCAAAAAGTGATTTTGAAACATCCTATTCAATACTGTTCCACAGCACCCAAGAGCTCTAGTCATGGAGACCATCTCCAAGTCACGACTGTGCAGGTCTATGACAGACAGAAGACGAGGAATGTTTTAGCAATGTGCTTGACAGTATGCCAAGAAACAGTTCCCAAGCACATCTCTACTTGATGACCCAATTTAAGAACCAAGAGGACAGCATGTAGCTCTCTCTAACTGGTGACAAGACTCACCACACCTGTTGTGCAACTCTGAGCAGTGCAGCCTTCCTTTACCTAAGGTAGGAAAGAGAGGCACCTCCACAGGCAACCCATATCATGTGCTGGAAACCCTAATGGGGTATTTCTCTGCAGGGTACCACAGCACCTCTTCTCCCCAGGTTTTGGGGGTTTCCCTATTTTCAGGCTGAATTCATACAACACTAAGTCACACTTCAGACTATTAATAGCCCTGTAACACCACTCACTTGGCAAAGACAGGACAGACTCCACTCCCACTGCACCACTCCAGGCAGCTGCCTCCTGCAAATTTCCAGACAAGCAGCTGTCTTCAGTTTGAGCAGAACAGGAATCTGAGCTGGTATATACATATCTGGTGTGCAAAATTCCTGTTATTTCAAATGTGTATCAACTAATCACAGGCATGAGTCAGCTAGACATCCAAATGCCTATTGTTTTGGCAAGTATGACTGATTTGTATAGGGCGGGAAGAGGAGTATAGAATCACAGAAGAGTAAAGCATGTTGACTTATTTCTTCCCCCCTTTGGTCAAAACAATTCCTTTTATTTGCAATATACTCGCAACTACGTCATTCTTTATGAAGGGGAAAAATAAGAGACTCCCCACTGAGATTTAAATGATCTATTTAAGTGACAACTTAAAAGCTTACAGTATCTTTTGAAAGTATCAGCTCAAAAATGCCACATAAATAAAATACCAGCAATGGAAAACCATGTGTAAATCATGCTATTATGCAGAGAGTCATAGTAAAAAGTACACAAAGCAACTAGAGCATATCTTCCACAGTTTGATTTTTTTTTGGTGTACAACACATTCACAAACAATAAACTTGGAATAAATGGCCTTACCTAAACAAAAGGTGAGCATTCTGGAAGTGAGCAAAGCATTCTGGAAAGCCTCCAAAGCATGTAATGATAATGGTAAGTAATTCTGTTAAGGTGTCTGGAGTGACTGTCTGGGTCCTCTGAAGTCACCAAGAATTTTGCCAGTGATTTCAGTGGAAACAGGGTATCACCTCTGGACTTCCATGCGGGGCTTCACGCTCAGAGAGCAGCCAGCTAACCACAGAAGAATCATGTAATTAATATTCATCCATATGACAAGCAGTAAAACTCACATCCATAGTTCAGTCGAACCTAGGCAACGATCATTTTTTAAGAAAGTATGATTCATGCAGAAGTCTCTCATTACCTTCAATCTCTATCAGTTTTTGAATAAAAGGATGGCTCAATTATCCTAAAGGTGCAATTTTTCATTCCTCATAAATCTAAAGTCCCACTGAGCACATGGAAGGCAAGATGGGGTCCTTTGAATACTGTGGCATTGAGGTTAATGGGAGATTTAAATGCACAAGAAATGCAGGATCTGGTCATAAGAGTATTTGAAAAAGAATTATAATAGTCATAAAAATGAAAGGATATTTATTCAAAAATGCTTCAGTATCTCTTATTTCTTTTTCATACTCCTTTTTCAGCTGGCTCACTGCTACTTCTGCTCTCCTTAATCTTTCCTTTCTAATTCTTCCTTTAAATATTTATAAAAAATTTGCACAGATGGGGAAAAGCTGAAGATCTGAAACAAAATTAATTTAATAAGGAAAGGACTAGAAGACCATTATTGGTTTAGGCAGCCTCTTTTCATGCTGTATATTGTAACTAGGAATAATTAATTTGAAAGTCCTTGATCTTTGGGAGCTTTTTCATTAATATTATTAATAATAATAATAGCAATTCACATTCACTCTCCCCACTTTCCTCTTGCTGGCTCTAAGTAATTCAGTGCCTCTAGGCACCCACATGCTGCCACAACACAGAAGGCTGAGATTTAAAAGCTATTGCTTTCTTGGATGTGCAACAAAGGACTGCAGTGTAGGCAGGCTGCTGCAAAGACCTCTTAATGTACCCTAATGATAGTCTCTCCGGGTCTACCAGGAGGTAACCTGATGGGTGTGTTGTGGTCGCCCATTAGCGGGTCCCTGGCTTGCAGGGCAGGAAAGGCCTGAAGCCTTAGGATATTGCTCCTGGGGAGGGTGGGTGTTGCACAAGAGGAGGTGGGAAACTTTGGGGCACAGGAGAGCTGGAGCAATACTGCAGCACCTTTCTCGCTTCACACCTATTCGACAGGAACAGCCTGAAACACAAGGGAAAACATGGTCCTGTGTTGCAAATGCACAAAGTGCTGGCAGCCTACCTGGCACATGCGTGGATCCAGCACTGCCAGCAATAGCCCCAGCACATGGGGCCTGGAGTTCAGGATGGCAGCTTGCCTTAGGGGGAAGAGCAGAGACGTTGGCTTCAGTCCCATCACCTAAACAAAGCCCCTTGCCGTGCTCTAGTAAGGTGCACAGTCTACACGTGGGTTTTTGACTTGGGTATTTCCATGTTGTTCACATGACAACAGCAGTTATCAACGCCCCTTGCCATTATGTATGTACCCATTGTTGGTAGGAACTGAGAAAGGACTGCATGAGATACAAACCCTTTCCAAAAACAGGTCAGAAGGGCAACTGGCACAGCAGCCAGCCACAGAGCACAGGCTCAACTGGCCCCGGTCAGCAGTAGCTCTAGGAAATCAGTGTGGTGTCCTCCGAGACCCTGGGATAACATACTCCACACCGGACTGCACTGCCTGCTTTTAAATTCTAGGCTCTAAGGTGTCAGATAGCCTGGCCCTCAATAATTATTGCACAAGGCTCTGTTCATGACTACGGCTTGTTGGTCTTTATTCTTGTGACATGAAGAGCTTTCTGCTTACTTCCTTTTCCATGACCTTTTAGCCTTGGACATCCTATTCACACACCTTCTAATACTGCCAGGACATAGCAACGTTGCCATCACATGAAAAAACAACCCTATTCTTCCAGAATTTTTCCTTAGCCATTTACAGATTTGAGACTTGTGCCCTTCTGGATGCCTGCCTCAGCAAACCAAAGAACCTGAGGCCCTAGAGTATCAGCAGTTGCTGTAACATGGAATGGAGGTAAACCTCACAGTGCACCTAGAAAACTACATGCAATTCAGTTGGTCTGTGCTGCATCCCACTCCCATATGATAGTATGAAAATAAGAAAATGCAAGGCCTCTATTTCTCTTTGGGTCCCAGCCATGCAGAGAGCGAGCAGTAAGATCTGGCCTGTTTGGAAGATTCAGCACCAGTTGTGCTGGCAGCTTGAAAGGAGCCCCTGGATGTGTCACTCCACAAGGCTGCAGATTCACCATCTGGGGGGTTTCCTCCGTGGTGCCACATATGGAGGGGTTTAATCTTCTACTTCCTGTTAAGCACTATTCACTCCTGTCTGCTTATGAACAACAGTTGATATAAACACCTCATGAACACCTCTCCCTGAGTTCCCGTTGAGCTGCTTTCTTCCTAACTTTAAAGACATGAACAAAACATATTTCACTTCCAAACTGAATTTGTCCAAGAAAAGAATTCCAGCCCATCTGCCACATACGCAGTATTTTTTTATCCATGTGCAAAAGAAATCATCTACATACAAAATTAAAAGGACCCTGCAGACAAGTAACTCCCCCTGTTTCCTGTCTAAACTATTACAAGTCAGTGCTAATTATTGAGATTATAAACCTTTATTTTAAGTAAGGCTGTAATAAATGTTGGTTGTGAGCAGCTGAATCTCAGCAGTTGCCTTTCTAAACTGATGAATAATCAGTTCAGCTCAGCCTCTTTCAATTTAAAAAGCAATTTGTCCAAAACCTGAAATTTAAATGATATTAGATTTATTTTGTGATTAATAATATACTCTGAAATGTAACACACTCCAGTGAGTTATAAAGACAATGGCATATATGGAAAACATCATGGCACATCAAGGTGACCCAACTGTAAATCTCCAAGTTTTGAGGACAGTACAAGCAGTGGTTGGTGGAGGTTTCCATGAATTCAGAATGCAAATATAGGTCAGTTGATTGTTTGACTATATTTTAATTCTTCTGATACCCAATTCCTAACCAGATGAGACACCTCTAGCATTACAGCCTCAACTGAAATAGCAAAGACATAAAATAAGACACCAATGCTCACACCCAACACCCCCCATAAGTAAAGGTCTCCACCCTCCACAAGAAAGTTCACCAGAGGGAATTCCAAAAGGGGAACAAACAGCAAACAAACCTGGGTGAGGAACAGGAAGGATGGCTAAGTGTTGGCCAGGACATTTTCTGTCTCCTGCACACAAACCTCCTTGAAAAACATAATATAGGTATTCACTTGATCTACCTTTCGGTTCCTGAATCAGTATGAAAGTCCTGTCTCATCCCTCTAGGCAGGCAATCACTAGCAGTTAATTGCACAAGTCAAGCAAGCTGTTTGTGGTTTTCTTAAACTTATGCAGAGAAGTGGGTACATCCAGAGGGAAACTGAAAACCTCTTAAGCAAGGAGCCTAAAACACTTTGAAGCATCTGAAGGGGACCCCGTGTCTCCTCTGGTTGTAGGGAAGCTCAATTCCTCATTAGTGAAGTGGAGCTAAAAGCACTTCAGCATCTCACATGGTGTCTTCAGGAAAAGCACAGTGAGAATTGTACAACATCCAGGTACTAACCGTAGCAGAGATGGTAAGTGTGCCCCAGACACTTGATACCAGCTAGCTTTGCAGTGTTCCATTTGTTTTCCCTTCAGTCAGCTGGAGCAGATAAGTAATGCACATGCACTCGTCACACTGCTCGAAGCCTTCCATCTAAGCTGATGAAAAAGGACGGAAAAACTAAGCAAGATGATAAAAATACAGGTCTTGGGTGAAAACTGTTGTTCATGAGTGCAACTGAGAGACAGGAATGCGTCTGAAGAGAAAGAAACCCAGCACTGGGCTGCCTGTTGACTCCCATATTGGCAATTACCATGGTCACTTCACTGGCCACTTAATGGGTTCTGCATGCAACTAAATGGGTCAGAGATCTTCCTCTTTTTCATAAGGAGGTTTGAGTCTTGCACATAAGAACTGTGATGCTTGGGAAGATAGTATATAGTGGAAGACAAAATATTCATTGCCTTGTATTGACAGACTTATTAATGTTAAAGAAATAACTGCAAAATAGAAAGGCACTTCTTTGCAGGAACTCATACCATTTTACCCAGACCACCTTTCCTGTTTTAATGCAAAGAGTGTGTTTAAATCCAGCCAGTGTCATCTAATTCATACTGCGAAAACACACAAATCCTACCTTAAAATCTGCACAAAGGCAAAACTACTGCACAAAAGTGTAAATTTAATTTTTTTTTTTTTTTCATCAAAATCCACTAGTTTTGCAAAAAAAAAAATCCTTCAGCCCAATTCCAAGACATTGTATGGGCAAGGGAGAAGAAATTCTCAGGAAATGTTTTTAAATGTTTGTGTTCCAGTACATAAAACTTGGAAGACAACTTCAAAATGCATTTAAATAAAAGTAAAGCTATCATACAGTTGCAACAGAGAATTTTCATCCTACTTCAGAACGAGGCTGTTTCAACATACTTATTTTTTCCTATTTGTTTTGGTCAAATTTTTATTATGCCTTGAAGCAAGGTTTTTTTCATAACTATCTCCTTGTGGGTATTTTCTCAGGATGCAACATTTAGACCTATCGATTATTCTGCTTTCTAAATGTTTCTGCTCTGACTTACACTGCATTTTAATTCAGGTATTTTTGTCAACTGCTAAACAACTTAATCAAAAAACTACTTGTATACTGCATTTCATCACACTGGTTTAACCCATCATAACTTAAGAGGAAAATATTGTAAAACCTGAAGTATTTAATCTCTGTCTCTAACTGAAAACTAAATATTGTCAGCTTTTTGTTTTGAAGTCACAGTATATTCTCCAAACCAACCCCTTCACTCAAGTTTTCCCAAATTTTAAATTAATACAGTTTGAAGAAAAAGGGGACTAGATAGTCTGCTGTTTCTTTTCCCTGGGCACAGGTAATTTCAAATTGGACAGGAGCATAGTCCAGTGCCAAAGAAAGCCAGAACCAGTTCCCTCCCTTTGACCTGCCCAGAGTCATACAATCATGGAATGTTTTGGATTGGAAGCGACCTTAAAGATAATCTAGTTCCAACCCCCCTGCCACGGGCAGGGACACCTTCCATAGACCAGGTTGCTCCAAGCCTCATCCAGCCTGGCCTTGGACAGTTCCAGGGAATGGGGCATCCACAGCTTCTCTGGGCAGCCTGTCCCAGTGCTTCACCACCCTCTCTGGGAAGAATTTCTTCCTGATGTCTCATGTAAATCTGCCCTCATTCAGTTTAAACCCATTACCCCTTGTCCTGTCACTACGTGCCCCTGGGAAAAGCCCCCCCCCCAGCTTCCTTGTAGCCCCTCCAGGTATCGGAAGGGGCTTTAAGGTCTCCCCCTTGTAGCCCCTCCAGGTATCGGAAGGGGCTATGAGGTCTCCTCAGAGCCTTCTTTTCTCCAGGCTGAACAAGACCAATTCTTTCAGCCTGTCTCCATAGGAGAGGGTGTCCAGCCCTCGGAGCATGTTTGTGGCCTCCTCTGGACTCGCTCCAACAGGTCCACATCCATCCTGTTTGTACTCTTACCCACAGAGTAAATTACAACTTATTACCACCAGAGCTGTGCTATTTTTTGGAATCCAGATCCAACAGGACTCCAATCATATGATTAGAATCATCCAGATACAGTTCTGGCCTGCCTCAGGTTGGGAGAAACCTGAGAAATAGTGATTTCTACAGACAAAGGATGTGGCACCTTGTTTAAAGTCACTGTGTGATACTTAGAGCATGCTTTACTTCCACTAATTCCCCTTTTTCTGGAGGGGATCTATAACCGCAAAATGTATGTAGTACTTCTGAAAACAGCTGGGTGGGAACGTCATTTCTGTAGACTTCACACATATTAACAGACCTTGAGAGCGCTCTATCGAGTTTCAAATGGTAGCGCCATTCTCTATTTCCAGCCTATAAATTATTGGGTAAATGTTGCTGAGTCAAACCAAACTCCACAGAAGATCTGCTGCCTGAAGTGACTGCACAGGAAATCTTACACTGTTGAGCTCCTCCTGGTATGAAGCATGCTACATTAAAAATTATCATCGCTCTGATGACCAATAATCATCCATTTACCATAGGTGTAATTCTCCCGCTTTGATAGCCGAAACCAACAGCCGTTTTAACTGCCTCACTTCAAATGACTTACCTGTTTCACTGAAACACTCACTTTTAAACACTGATGTACTCTCTAGACTTACAGAATCAATGTGCCAGTGTAATTGCTGGACAGCCATAGCCTGTTTCTCCAGCAATCTTTGTAACAGGCAGAGTCAGCTAAAATAAGCACAGTTGCTTCAGATAAATCAGATCTTTAACTCAATGCAAATATTTTTGAATGTTTTTAATGCAATGATAAACTAAAAAAGCAGTGGCAAAGCAAAACCACAACGTTAACATTTGACTTTTATAAGCATTCAGAATTTTATTATTAATGTGAGCTTTTTTTTTCAGGCAGACAATTTCACTTTGTATACCTTGTTGCATAAAACTATCATTAACAAGACATATTACCTAATTACGCTTGTCTGTTCTACTTCTGAGTAGGATTACAGCTATAAATTTGACACAGGCTATGCACTGTGTGCAAAGGCATCTGACACAACCCCATGACCATGAAGAACGGAATACGGAGCTATAGTGTCATTCCATTTGACAAACTGACTGGTATCACTGTCAGCACAATAGTCCCAGATCTGCAGCAGAAGAGAACAACATTGATTGTCAACATCAAAAGGGTCAAGATAAATTAAATATTTATGGCTCTGGGCTGTGTTGACAGTTCTTGATGTGATCTCACAGCTGATCACTCCAAGCTTATACTTTTCTTCTGAAAGTTGGCCTACTAAATCTGCAGTGATTTCCGACGTTTATGTATTTAATTCCTCTGCTACTGTCAGCCTTGCATTGCAATGAACTAGCAGTGCACTGCAGTCTTCCAAGGAGGGCAAAAAACTCCAAAAACTCTTTGCCTTCCCTGTTTTCCTCAGCCATAACCATGCATTCCTTTCTATAGGGGAGGAGAAATTATTAGCTTCAGGAAAAACACAGTAAACCAGCAATGGTTATACAGAAAAAAGAGGTGGCCTTTTATATGTAAAACAAGTCTTGTACACCTACTTTTTCCAAAATGGATGAAAATTCATGGAAAAACCACACTGTCCCAAACTTCAGGATTGCTGGGATCCCTCTTCAAGTGATAAAATTAATTTCAAGTAAGACATTTTCCTTCATAACTTCAAAAGATTCCCTTCACATCTAGACTACAACATCCTCAACTGCAATTTCAGATCATATTTACTTCTCAGCCAGTCCCCAATGGGCACGAAGAGCAAGGCATGCTTTGTCCTTCCAACACCCTTTTACAACAGCAGCCTGCAAAACTCCCATAGTCCATATCCCCTCAGTTGTCTTTTCACAAAAAGCACTTTGTTCAATTTTTCTTCCCATTTCTTCCTGGGTCCCATTTTCAACACTAAAGAACAATACTCAGGAAAATACTATTGGAAAAAGAAAGTAGAGCTTGTGGTAAAGAAGCAACAACATGAGCTCCAAGCACAATTCTGTGGCAAAGACGTGACCCATTTGTTGAAAACGTTAGAAGGAGAGTAGATAAGACTGCTTCTGTGTATAGCTTCAGCTTCCACACTTAAAAGGAGAACACTGGCATGAAGGTATTTGGAAATGGAAAATTCACCTCTTCCTTAGTAATCAGTTTCACTGTCAAATGACATTTTATTTCTAATCTGAATTCATCTGGATTCACTTTCCAGCAACTACTCCTCATTCTCTCTCAGCTACGTTAAAACACCCTGCAGTACCCTTTGCTTTCTCCTCATGAAAATACTTCACTCATCTTACTAACCCTTCTACCATTCAAAGGGAACTCTTCCATGAGAATGTGGCCAATTCCCTATGGCTCCCCTCCTGCATGCACAGCACTCTGTCTAACTTCTCACCACCTGTGTGAACAGGTGTAGATTCCCCAGCTTGTTCACATACTACAAGCCCCAAACTCCACTGTCAAAATCACAGTCCTTCCAACCAAGCAGGCCAAGAGCTTGACTGACAGTCAGTGGATTGTTGACCCTTCCCTCCTTCGTTCGCCTTTTACAGCCAGCTCTATGGAGAGAGGCACGAGGCTGCTCATCCTCCTCTCGCCCTTGTGACTTCCAGTCAACTCCAGTTACACCTTGATTCTCCTTCACTTCTCATCTTTTTGTACTTGATTTGTACATTCTTTCCTTCCTCCCAGCTTTAGTATCTCTCCTTTTCACTTAAATATGATCCAAGTCACAGTAAAGGGAAAAAGAAAAACCTTGCCAAGTTCCAAAGCATATTTTCAAGCTCAAGAATTCTGTCACACTTAGTTTCATACTATACATTTACTAAATGTCTTAGACATTAGCAAGGCAAAGAACATACACCCTGAGTATTTGTGCAGACTAAGTACTACCTATCCCCATGAACATCAACAGCCAAGTGCCAAGGGCATTCCCATGGGAAAAGCTGGAAAAGCAAATTCTAGTCCAGCTGACAATCACACAGAGTGAGGCTTTGAACCTGGGTCTCTATCACCTGCAGGGTGATGAGGGGTTTCTCAGCTCCTTTGGGAAGCAGTTTTGACCTCACCTGCCCACTCAGTTTCCTTCCCCATCTACTCGGTGATATTTTAATTCATGCACATAAGCTTGTGCATGAAAAGATTGAGTTGAAGTTAACTGTATTTGCCAACCAAAACTTTGCTTAAGCAAAGTTTCCCCACCAGTTTCTCGAGCGAAGGAATTAATAATAACGCTGTGTTTCATTCTCTGATCTGCATACAGAAGGCAGCATTTTCTTTAGGAAAGAAAATGTAAGATTACTAGGTAACAGTTAATTTCCTAATTAACTGCACAATATCATGAGGTTTTTCCTTCACATTACTGAAAATAAGGTTAGGGCAGAGAAATGCTCTTCTGCATTAATGACATCTGGTACCAGCAATCTGCAGTTATTTTGACTGGTACAGTACTTAAATTACTAACAACACATAAAACTCAGAGTTAATAGCATTCTGTGGCAGCAAGAAGCACACTTTGTCAAAATTATATTTCCATAGGACCAGATTAATTTAATTACAATTAATATTTTTCTAGAAAATGGCACCAACAGACATGCATATCAAATAATTTGTGTATAAATTACTCCCACTCCTGCTCTAGATGCTATCAGCTCCAAAAAGCCACTTACAACTATGTGAATGCACTGTCACTCTCAATCATCATATAAGAAAGTGTGGGCAAAATTTTGTCAAAATAATATATATCTTTTACAAATACCATGTGTCTGATAGTTCCTCAAAGGCTGCAGACTGTGCAGAAAGCAAGCAGCATTTGCTCTAACAAATGTCGATGTTCATTCTTGGCAAGACATCCCTTCCTCAAGTAAGCATTTTTAAGAAATACCATAGAACTACATTATCAGACACAGCATCCACATGAAACTATTTTTTAAGGATTGTTTGGAAAAATATAAAATATTCATGGGTTTATTGTAGAAAGACCTAAAGATGCTGCCCCTCTGAGAACAAGCACCTGTGCTGGCAGGAGGACTAACAGCACCGGCTGCCTGGGTCTGTGACTGGGATCTCCCCCAGGGGCTCCACCTAAGCTCAAGCCCAGGCCCTTCAGGCCCAGCCCAAGCTCTGTCATAGCTGTGCCTGTCCCCAAGTTCATTTTTGGAGTTCCAGGGCTGACTTTAGATGTTGTTGTTGCCTTCACTCTCTCAGGTGCGTGGGGCTCTGCCCTGCTAGTGTGGCAGTCATTGCCCACCCTGGGCTGTCACCAGCTTTGGCTACCAGCCTGTCCTGCTCTTCTGTTCCCTGATGTGGGAACAGTTTTCCACAGTTTAGATATAGGCAAAAAACACCCTCTCATGGGGGGTTCCCACTTGAGAAGTCAGCTCACCTTGCAGGTTTTTGCTCAAAAAGACTGTTTTAACTAATTAACTTCATGAAGGAACACAGTATATTTGAGGAGGGACTCAATCTGGTTCAATGTGGTTAAAAGATATTAAAGAAGTAGTTTGAGAGGGGTAAAAAGGGCAGACATACATAGCATGACTGCACGAGCCTTCAAAGAAGTAATTTTCTATGTCATCTCTGTGTCCTTTGTCAGTTCTCTGTCTTCTTTCCACTTCATTTTAACCAAGGGAAACCCCTTTTCCTATCTCAACCCCGCCTGAAGTGGCCAAGTTCAGATTTACAAAGTATCTCTGGTCTAAGCTTATTTTAGGTATCTAAATTAGCACTTTAAAGGCTGCAGCAGGTGAACTGACAATGCCTTATGACAGCTCTTTCCTGCTATCATGCCAAATTTGTGTATTATTAATGCTGCAGACACCTCCACTTCAAAGAATTCTATGATGTTTCAAGGAGCAGAGTCTCATGTATACACCTGAAACACTTTCATGATGCTTTATACACAGTTCAGCAATATTCACTGAAAGCTGCTTCTTAACATTCTGGTTAGGGTCATTTGGCATTCATATTCCAACAGAAAAATGAAAATTTACACCACATACAAAATTCCTGGTTGGATTCCATCATCGAGCCTGGGTTTTGAGGTAGCACACAAAGCAGAATCAGGACAAACTCTTCAACAATTTAAAATTCAGCCAGGTGACAAGCACAGCCCTTCCTAGGCCATACTTTGCATTCAGAGAAGCAGCACAGGCTACCAGTAAAGAACATCCCAGTCAACAAAACAGGAAGTTACCAGTATTAGCACCACGAAACAGAAGTGAAAATTCAAGCCTAGCACAACCACACAGCCTATCTAGAAGAAGAAAAAAAGGGATGGGGGG
>NW_010250755.1:0-42640 GCF_000690775.1 Eurypyga helias | reverse complement strand
TAGATGTCCAGAGCCTGGAGAAGGAGCAGAACAAAGGAATTCCAGCCAGTAAGCCAGCTTCACTGGGGCCAGAATATAAATGCCTCTATTCAAATGCATGTATCATGAGGGTTAAACAAGAGGAGTAATCTGATTCTGAGTAAACAAGAAGAAAACTGATTCTAATAAAAAACCAAACTCGGTTTGTATTTTAAGGAAAGATTTTAACTGGGTGTTGCAGACAGCTTTCTATGTGGAGATAATGAAAAATCTAGGTTAAGAGAGGCAAACCAAGCTCAGAGAGGAGTCTTAAGGTTTGCTACCAGAGAGCTAGGTCCTAGGAACAAGGCAATTTTGTACTTTAAAACAGAATTTGTGAAGGCTGTTGACTATAAATCAAAGAAGGTTGTAACTCATTCATGTCCTCTTACAGACAGGCCTGTAAATTAATTATTCATGTGCCTGACAATGTTGGTGTTAAAGGGAATGACTGTATAAGAAATGACACACTGTGTGAAACGTGGGGTCTGATACGGAGCAGAATGTTTATCAAACAGTGAATGGAAAATGGGTGGAAATGCAGAGTGCAAGATGGCACATCAGTTCCGAAAGAAAATGGAAATATTTTAACATGACTAATATTCTCTTCTTCATTGTAATTGTGTTCCCAATTTGTTCCATTTGCAGTTTACAAAAGGACTCAGCCTGAGTAGGAAGGGGGAAAGGGTGGGGGATCAGGAAAGGAAGAGGTTGGAGAAGTTGACTTTGTATTTAGGGCTGCACTTAATGGCAGTGTGTGTGCCTGGGAAGGCAGGAAGGACTACAAAGCCATTACGTGATCCTTTAATTAGAAGAGATATTGCTGTCAAATTAACACCCATCCCCACTGCCTGTGCCTGCCTATGAATGCCAGTAGCAATGAAATATTACTACCAAGGAAGTTCATGTGACAAAAGGTGCCTGGGTTTATTGAGGGAAGGAAGGATCTAGGAGTAAAGAAGGAAGGAACGGGTTCTCTACCTATCCAAGTTAGCTAGTTTTGGTAATAATAGAACAGCAAGCGTTGGGAAAGATAATTAAGGTGTGAAGTTTACAGTACTGTGAAATATTCTACGAGGATGGATAATTGTATTGGAAAAAACACCCCTGATGCTCAGTGGGGAGCAGCTGTATGCCTGAAGAGTCTTCAGAAGTGTGAAATACGTATAAGTAAATATAATGTATAAAATGCCAATTAGCTCAGACTTTGATTTACATGAGGAAGACTGACATCTGTGTGAGTGAGGTATGTCAAGTCCTGTGCAGAAAGGATTTAGTTACTGCTTAAAGAATTGCCAAGTTTTATGGCATCTTGCCCCTGATATGTTCAAAGGAATATTTCTTCCGGAATTAAAGCTGGTCGGTGTGTCTATAGTTGTGCATATGATATGAGTATGTTTTATTTGATCAGTAGACTACATTAAGAACTATTGCAAAGAGCAGGGAATAGGACTGTGTAATTTAAAATCTCTTCACATTAAAAAAAATGTCTAAGTTACTCATTTAAAGAAAAGTAGATTGTAGTACATCTTCATGCACTGCAGAACATAGTCCCTCCATCAAACAAATTATTTTATCAGTGAATGCATGAAATAATTTATGCTGCTAAAGGAAATAATGTGTTTCAAACAAAATGATCTTTTTACCCCATTTTGCTCTTATAACAGATGTATCAACACATTTGTCCAGAGGACAATAATTCACAGATTATTTCTCTATTACCAGGGTGAGAAATGCTACAAAAAAGGGTTTTATTATCCTGTGAAGATGAGACTTTTTGGTCTTAGTGGATGTTTACAACAGGTCAGTGTGTCTGTATGTCCCAAAGTCTGCAAATGTCAACATGCTTGAATGCCTTTGCATCCAGAATGGGTGATCAGTAAATTTGAGGTGAGCATGAGTAATCTCTTCCCTGAAGGATAAGTTTATGAACTCATAGTTAATCCAAGGAGCAGAATGATTCTTCAGTTTCATTACATTCCTTTTTATTTTCCACCCTGGGTAACTGGTGGCAGGCTGTACATAAATACAGAGGACATGCCAGAAGGTATTTCTGTTAATTCAACACTCCTACTCATGCTAATTCTCTGATCCCTTGAGTGGCTGTTCCTTCCAGAATATCTGCAAGGTGATGTGGAGTATTTATGCATATTTGCAGAATGTGTCTTGCTCACTGTAATTATGCTGATGCTAAACAGCTGAGAGAAACAGATTAGTTTGCTGGATCATCACTGTGCTGGTGACATTCACCAGGAGGCTGTGCAATTTCTTTGCTGTCTCATTGTCTAGCAAAGGCTACCAGTATTGTACAGTGTCTGTTGAACATTGACAGTGTTTAGTGTTGTTTAAAACACAGTAGTCCCTCCTGTTAGAAATTAAAATTTTAAAGGAATCTGGTGTGCAATATGCAATCTCACTCTGAAACTCAAAAATAAAAATTATCTCCATTTTTAATTGTGCATTTCTATAGTTTTTATTGACCCTTTTCTTGAGGTCAGTATGGATAAATACAAGGCATCTAGGATAAAGCTGAAGACAATTGTGTACTTCCATTTATCTGCATTTTCATAAGTTTATTTGTTAGCATAGCAAGTAAGTGTCTTCTGCATTGAAAATTATGTGTCAGAGAAACTTAGGCTGATTCATCTGGCTGAGTGTGATATTTTCAACTACTGTTGAACAACTATGTTCAGCTCTGGCACCCTCAACATAAGATAGACATGGACCTGTTGGAATGAGTCCAGAGGAGGGTCATGAAGATGCTCAGAGGACTGGAGCACCTCTGCTGTGGGGACAGGCTGAGAGAGTTGGGTTTGTTCAGCCTGGAGAAGAGAAGGCTCTGGGGAGACCTTATTGCAGCCTTCCAGTACCTGAAGGGGCTACAAGGAAGCTGGGGGAGACTTTTTACAAGGGCCTGTAGTGACAGGACAAGGGATAACGGATTTAAATTGAAAGCGAGGAGGTTTAGATTAGATATCAGGAAGAAGTTCTTCCTGGAGAGGGTGGTGAAGCACTGGAACAGGTTGCCCAGAGAAGCTGTGGATGCCCCATCCCTGGAAGTGTCCAAGGCCAGGCTGGATGAGGCTTTGAGCAACCTGGTCTAGTGGAAGGGGTCCCTGCCCATGGCAGGGGGGGTGGGACTAGATGATCTCTATGGTCCCTTCCAACCTAAACCATTCTATGTTTTAATGATACTTGTTCACAATCCCATTAACTGTAAATGAGTGAAGTAGACATTTCTTTGGTGAAATTCCCTTTTTTCCCTGAAATAGGTATTTTCCATAAGTAAACCATATCTCAGTTGTGCATTCACCATAGACATCTGCAGCCAAGTTGCATTAGATCATTCTTGGCTTGATTGTGATTACTAATTGCTTTCTCTGGGTGAGTACAAGAAGAGGTATTGTGGGCACAGCACAGATCTTCAAAGAAGCAGAAAAATGAGAAAACTGGGAAGTAGGCTGGCTTTTTAAGAATAATTATATACCAGATGTTGCTAAAAGTAATTATATGTATTTAACTGCTTTCAAACTTTGTTATGCAGGTACTAGATATGAAACCCAGAATAGTCAGTCTCTGATAGGGCAGAAACACAAGGTGAAGAACATTTTGTCTATATTGACATCTACATCAGTTTCTCACATTAAAGGAAGCCCAGTCTCAGTAGCTCTCAAGTTAGGCAATATGAGTCTTGCTCACAGAGTGCTGAGTTTATTGCAAACTTGGAAGACCTGTGTGACTGCACAGATTACATTAAATGAAGTAGAAGAGGTGAGCAAGGCAGCATTTGGCCAAGCTGAGGGAGGAAGCAAATGTTCGCTGCGTGAGAAAAATGCATCTTTGCTAGCTTGGTCCAGTGCTCTACCTCCAGCCCTTCTGTGATTTGGGGACACAACAGCCACCACCCCGGAGGCTTTTTTTACTTCTTTCTTAATGCTTCTTCTTTCTGGAAACATATTACCCCAGACCTATCTTACTTCAGTATAAACAGCACTTTTTTTTTTTTACATAATACAGCATGTCACAAATATCACTCTCCACTTTTTTTTTTTTCCTGTAAAAGCAACACAGCTCTGCATAGTTCAGCTCTTTCCCATTTTAAGTCTGGAGGGGGATAATTCTCAACCTTTAAGTATCTTAGGCAGACTGATGGCATGTGCTCTTGCCTTCAGGCATGCTCCCACAGACAGTCTTTCTAATTCTCAAGTCTCACCAGGGTTATAAGTATTTTCCTGGTGTACCTTGAAGAGTTAGAAAATATGTTTTAAAAGATATTATGGCCAATGCCCAAAAATTGATCAATACCTACACACAGGCTCTACTGTTATATAGAAACACAGAACTGGGTTCATCAAATCTACCCCCAACCTCTGTACCAGGGGACAACCGTGTAACATGTTAAACACACAAGATCCCACAACATCTGTTCAGTCCACAGCATTCCTGTCTCACACTGCAAAAAATCTTCAGTATATGAAATGCCCATAAATTGTAGTTTGTCCAGGGTGATTCACCAGAGCAGAGACAGTTTGTCAGTATATACCTGGCACAGATCAATAAGCATTGTCAACATAGTCTATGTGATTTTGGTAGTTAGAGCTTTAGTAACATTTACTCCTTGAAATAATGATAAGAAACATCTCTCACACAACATAACTTGGTTTGTCACAAATATGACTGGACTGAAGACCATCCTGTCAGAGTTATAATTCAAGCTATGTGTAAGCTGAAAAGTTATTTTCTTTGATGACTTGCTAATTAGCTAAGCTGATAGATATGTACTATGGTGAAAAGGGTGTTTGACTGGCCATTTATTCTTGTCAAACATAAATGTTTCTCACTTTTGTTTTTCTTTTTTGCTTTTCTTTTCATAGCTTTTAGTAGAAATTAATTTTCTAGTGAGAACAACAGCTAAACAATGCAGTCTGCAGCAGATAGTGAATAAAAGTCCATGTAATGTCTTCACCATGGTCTAATGATTCATATAGGTGTTAATGATGAGTGAGACAGGACTCTTAACTCACGATCACTAGGTCACTGGATTCATGTATTCACACTCTCTTCCTCAGACTGTCAGCAAGAGTGCGATGGTGTGTCATAGTCACCACTTTTCATTACAGTGCTCACTGTTCCTCATTTTACCATATAATGGGCATGAGTGTGATCTCATTGTCTCCTCTATACAGCTACTCATTTTCCTTTCTCTTACTTTAAACCTCATTGACTCTTTTAGGTCATTCTACAATTTTCTGAAGTTGGATGCCCTCATCTATGGCATCTGTTTACGCCAAGCTTGGTAAAGTACATACCAGAGTTAAGACAAAACCACAAAGGATTCAGTTTGAAATGAAATTCTTTAAATTAAGGTGTCTTCAGGTAGATGTCTGTATGTGAGCTATGTGTCTAGGCTCCGATCATAGTTTGGAGAGATCTAGGACTCCTTTCAGTTGCCTGCACTTCAGTACATGATGTTATTTGAGATCCTTGAGGGTGCCCAAAACCTCTGCTCAGGGATGACAGATGTGAGAGTGGTCCTACAGAAAAGCTGTGCTCCTTTGGAGTGTCAGCTCCAAATAGCACCCTTACAACACCTCACATTACACTAGGCACATCTGCTTAGGCAGATGAACTGAGCTCCTTTTCATTACAGTCAAGGGAGCCTGGACAGAGAGATTAATCTCATCATAAAGCAGGCACCTAGTACCTAGCCATTCATTAGGACTTCAATTCCATTGCTGGAAGATAGCTCACCTGCTTTTAGTCTCCAGAGTATCCCACCTTGTTACCAGCTACCAGTCCAGAAGGACACAGCTTGTTCTAGGTTCTATGTTTTCTTAACTAACACCACACAGGTGCCTTAAATACCATGGGGCATCTGCAACAGCACAAGATTTATGTTTAGACACAAAATTTTCACTGTGGGAGCCCAAACACTGTAAAAGGAATGTATTTTATATGCAGACACACACAGAAGGGTCTAAATCCTCAAATACTAAGCTTCCTATTTAGGAAGAAAGTTCTGTAAATATAAGTGTTGGGTGCTCTTTGAGGGGCCTAGCTGTCTAAGATACCAGTACGTGGGGCTAGCAGGTATGCCAGCTGGAGGCCAGGCAGGATGCACTTGGAAATGTCGGGTAGCACTAGATGCTTTTGTTTATCCAGGTTATTAGTAATCCTCTAAATCTCTGCTACATTCTTGTCTTACTCAGCTAGTAACTCCCCTTTCTAAATCTATTTCTGTAACTAATCCTAAAAAATTTTTATGCCCTCCAGAGACACACATTCACAAGAAAATGTGGGTTACAAGCACAAGCCCCTTTTTTGGGAGCTTGGCACCCCCTACGCTTAGGTTGTGTGATGGCAGAGCAATCACAGTGAGCATAAAGACCTTGGGAGGAGCAGTGACAGGCGGGGGAACCTTAGCAACCTGATCAGGGAGAAGGTCAGCCCAAAGTGGCTACCCTTTGGACAGTCAAAGGAGCAGGATCAGCCCATCATCCCACCAGACAAAGGTAATCTCTCCCCAGGCGTCTGTGCAGACTGAGGGGATTATTGCCTGGAGGGAATAGATTCATTATGGGATGTAGGTAGAACTGTGCAAAGCCTAAGGGATGTTCTACAGGAATTGTGGGAATGTTTGAAACATCTGATGGGATGTTTAGGGGAAGGATCAAAAGCAAGGAAAGGGCAGGATCACGATGGAATGTAGAGGGAAAAGCATGGGAAAAGAGAGAACAAGGAGCAGAAAGCTTGGGTGTAAACAGGGACTGGTCAGCATGCTTGTCTAACTGAGCCCTGTGCTTGGTCACTACCATGTACCATGCATTTTTATTAAATCCTCTTTCTAACTGTACCTCCTTGGTGGAGGCACTCTCTCTTCTGGGCTGGAGTGTGGGAATGTGAGTGTGGAAGGTGAGGGGCCTCGGTGCTGGTGCTGGAGAAGTGCTGAGGACCTGCAGGGCCCCAAGGTCAGCTGCCCAGAAAGACGAGGTCTGGGTGCAGCTCCTGGATACACCAGCAGTCTCAGACCGGATTCTGGAGAGACCTACAGCATGTGTGTCTGTTCCATCAGAAGAGTTAAGGAGAGGAGAAAGAGACACAGAGCTACATCAACCTCTGTCAACACCTCCAGGACAGGTAAAGCCCACCAAGGCTTGTGGACAACCGGAGTTGGCCACCTCTGTCAGTTAGATGTCCTCATGGAGATGTGGTGCTCTAGATTATCTGCACTTGAGCTGCTTCCTGCAATCCATCAGTCCGCACACTGGCAAGAAAGCAATCCAGAAGCACACGTATCCATTCTGTGGGCCTCTACTTGCTGCACCTCACGCTGTCAGTCTGTCACCTGGATGAATGCTCATCATAGCATCCTCATAGCACGCCAAGTTTCAGATTACCCCCTGTTACAAAGGATCATGCTGCTTTTATGCTTCTTTCATACTGATTCTTTCTTTATTACAAAAGCATCTTTCTATTTCCTTAGTTACGGTTTAATTGAGCTGATGGCTGCATTTCTCTTTTGCATCATCACAGTTTTTGGGAAGACACGGTCTCCAGCAGTTTTGGGTATTCCATTCACGCAGACACTTTTTACACAGATACCTATTTTATCAGACACTCCTATCCACTTTGCCGAGGCTGGCCTTGTGGGCACCCCCTGTGCTGGGATGTGAAGTACTAACCCAGGTGAGATGCAGGCTGGAAATGTGTCTCCTGTCTCTCAAGACAGTGCTGAAACTGCTGGAGTGGTATGTGAGTTATGACCATTGCATACTGGTGTAGAATGCTCTTTTCTTTGTCCCACGTCACTGGGGATTCAGGCCTGCGCTCTCCAGGAATGCTTTTCTTCAGCTTTCCTAGGTCTAACGCTCCTTCAGGCTTCCCCGTCTCCAGCGCGGTGGTGTTGGGCATTTGCTCTGCCATTAGATTAGGTCATGCTAGAAAAATAAAACACAGTTTTAAAAATTTCATTAGTCTTTTATTACTTTTTCTCTAAACTATCTACTGTTTGTATAATTCTACCCTGCTCAAAGACCAGTAAGATGCATGAGTTAAAACTCTTTTCTTAGGTCACTCACTACTCAACTTTTAAAATATCCTAATCATATTAAGATAAATGTATTAGGTAAAATCAATGGAATTGACTGGATATTTACCAGAATAAGTCACTGTTTGTTGTTTTTAATATTGATTTAATTAGACTTTCTAAGTGCTTCGAGGTCTTGATAACACTTCTGTTATTTCCTAGACCACAAAAAACCAATTACAGCTCCTAAGAACCCAAGACTGCAGTAAGTCACATAGAATCTTGATAGATTGGCACATATTTAAGTCCTGTTTTGAAAATCACTGTTTATTTGCAGCTATTTTTAACTGACTTATATTTAAATCTTAAATTATAATTAATTACAGTTAGCTTTTTTCCCAAAAGAGAGTTTTGAAAGGCACTTGCCAAAGGGGTATGAGAAGAAATTACTTTTAGCATTTAATCCACCAACAATCATCTAAAATGGCAATTACCATCTAACAGGCAAATAATAGTTATCTGATAAAATGTGTGTTGGTACTTAGTGTGCTTCTCTAGGCACTTTGGTATTATGAAAATCCACAGTGTTGCAAGGGTTTTAAAGGCATTTAGCACTTAGCATTCAAAACAGCAGGAGCTGCTGTAAACTCATAAGACCCAGAGCTATGAGATGATCCCACTTGTTTAATTTTTATTATCTCAGGAGGAATGCTAGATCCTCTGCTGGCACAAACTGTTGCAGCTTAATTGACTTATATACCAGCTGGTGATTTGCCCAATATTTTTGGTTTGTAATGCTTAGGATTAGAGTTTTCATGTCTCATTTCTGGACAACCTGAATTAACAAAAATTATGGCATAACCTTACACTCTCTACTGATTTTTCTAGGAGCTGAGGAAAGGACTTAGCCCTTGGACTTGGCAAGATCAATCCTGGTATGAAATTAAGGTGAGACTGAAATAAAAATGTCCAGATTCAAGCCCTTTTTTTTAATTCTAGGTTTCTTCGATGCTAAGTTTTACTAAAATCTTTCATTTAACTGAAGAATTTGTTGTGGAAGTTGAATGTGTGAATGGATTGAGTGACTCACTAAGGTCACTAGCATACCTAAGCACCAAAAGGTAACCAGGTGTCATGTTCTCTGGACTCTATTAAGGGGAGCTGCAGGGCACCTTTCAGTCCCAGCATTTAATCAATTATGAGATCATTTAATGAACATAACTCAGAGAAATATTATATGTCGGATCATACAAAATCAGCTGGGAGTAGGATGCATACAAAGTGCTATGTTCTTTACCTTAGGCTCCATGGGAGAAAATTAGCAATGCGCTCATGATAAAGTTTAAAACAGAGGCTGATATGAGCTTTAGAAAATAATGCAGTGGTGCAGAACTTCACTAAACTTACGGGATACTAAAGCACAGATGTCCCATATTATGTCATTCTTCTCTGAAGTAGATCTGTTGCCTCTTTTTGTACCTGCGGGTCTATAGAGAATTATATTAACCAGCTTTCACAGTTGACAAGTAAACATCTTTTTCATAAACTATCTTCCAAATTAAATGTAAAGGAGGTTATCCTGGCTTATAAAAACACTGAATTCAGTAAGAGCTTTTTCCCACAGGTTACTTTTAATCAGACCTCAAGTTATGAGCAATACCACATAGCTGATTCTTTACTTACGTGATTCCATTAAAGTCAGGCACTATCAACTTATGCGAGTGCAGCTCAGATTGTCAGATGTTTCAAAATTTTTTTCTAAATGGTGAGTTATTTATATGAGTGTCCTTTTCCTTTTTATAACATAAGTAGTGTTTTTGCTCCTCTTCACTTCTTAAGAAAAACTGGTTTAAAGATGACAGGCTCTGGTGTGAACTCCATCGGGCTTTGCCAACTGAAATTCATTATTTAATGTGTCCTTTCTGCATTCTAGCCCACATTCTTATCTCCATGTTGAAGTTCGCATGAATCATTAGTAAATGCTTTTTCCAAACAAACATCTAAGAAGCTACTGAATACTTCAACCTTCTGTGCATTGTCTATTGTTTGCTCTGCAAATAATAACAGGCCTTACTAGACCTATGCTCTCCTTTGTTTTTCTCATTTCAAACATATTTGTAAGAGGGTTTTTCATTGCTTTTATATAACTCACTAAGTGAAACTTCTTTTTTTTTTTTAAGCTTATTGTGGTTTTTTATTCATATGAGCCTATGCTATTATTTATCCCTTGCCGTAGTCATGGTCTCTAGTTCCCACTTACTATGATTCTCTATTGATTTTCAAGCCTTTAAAGATCTCTGGTGCAATCATAACAATCTCTATATTTTTCTTCTTCAGCAAGATGGTTTGTATTGTACATCTATTTCAGTAACTTCCAGACGTTCTACGCTCACATCTCTTGGATTATCCCAGGAAATTGTAGCTCATAGCTCCCCGAGTTTGACACAGACTGAAGTTGTTTGTTGATTGCAAGAAAACATGAAGCCACAAAAGAATCACAAAATCATTCTGGTTGGGAGGCACTTGTCCACTCCCAGACTAAAGCAGGGTCAGATAGGCGATCAGAACAAGTTATTGAAGTCATTCAGGGTTTTGCTGAGCTGGATGTTGAAAAATCTTCAAGGTTAGAGATTCCAAAGCCTTTATGGACCACCTTTTCCAGTACCTGACTGTCCAAATGTTGAAAAAGTTATTATATCTGGTTGGAACTTTTCTTCTTACAGCTTATCACCATTTTTTCTTGTCCTCATGTCATACACAGCTGTGAAGATCCTGCCTCTATCTTTTCGAAAATCTACTCATAGGTACTGGCTGGCTGCTGTTAGGTTCCCCCAAAGCTGTTTCTTCTCCACCTTCATCAAGCCTAGCTTCCTCAGCCTCTCCTTACAGGTCCATCTCCTGACCATTTTGGTGGCCTTATCTACTTTATCTGCATCTCTGTTTAGAGACCTGACAGCTTCCTTGAGCATCTTTTCTCTTCAGCGCTGTCTGCCATGGCATCCCACTTCCCACCTTCCTGAACAAACTGAAGTCTGCTTACCAGAAATCCAGGCTCTATACGCTGCTCCTTGCCTTCCTCAGTCTGCTCAGGCCCTTGAAACCCACTATTTCATTATCACTACAGCCGGTATTGCCCCTGACACGTCCCCATCCAGTTCGTTCTTGCTAGTGAACAGCAGATCCAGCTGGTCTTCATCCTGGTTGACTCAGTCAGAAACGTGATGCCTTCTAATCTTCTTTCTTACATCCCATCGTGTTGCTCTTCCAGCAGATGTCAAGAAGATTAAAGTTTCCATTAAGAGGTAAAGGATCTGTGATTCAGAGACTTCTTCAGTTAGTTTCATATTTCTCCCATGGTTCTAATGACACTTACAGAAAACATATTTCTCTCTCATATTTAATGATAAGCATCACTGAAAAGCCAAAACAACCTTTCACTTACAGTTAGGCCTATTAGAGTTTATGTGCTCTCCTGGTAAGCATTGTTGGCCTACATGTTTAAAAATAATGTTTACGGATTCTAGCTCATCTAAATGCCCATAACTTTTAGTTATGCTCAAATAAAGACATGTATTTACATCTTCGCTGGTTACTCTAACTGAAAAACAAATAACTGTGTGAAAGATACATGATATTGCTCAGTTACTTGGGGAAACGTAAACAACTGTATGAGTTAAGAAAAATATATAAGCCTCACAGAACTGCATGTGTTACATTTGTTAAGTAATTTAACTCAGACACGCATTAGATTAGATTCAGTGATATAGCACAAATTAGAAGAGAACTGGGTTACTTAAACAAGATCTTCTTCAGCATCAGGCTTTCTGAACATTCCCTTACTTTTTCTCTACTCTGTGGATAACAGAAATGCCATTTTTGGCAGGGTAACATATGGCCATTCTGTAGAATTCCTGGAAGGAGACATCTAGGAAGATGACTAAGTATGGGCTTTCCCAGATGCTCATATTTGAAACTCTGTAAAAAGGACAGAACCACAAAGTGCCATTTGCCTATGCAAATGTACAAGTGCCATGAGCCAACACAGCTAAATCGGAGAGCTCACTCAAAGAGGCAGCTGTACTTCACCAAAGACTTGTCCTCTATAAATACCCCAGGTTGCATGTGAAGTTAATTTCACCACAGGCAGTCTTTTGCTTGGTGACAGTCATAGACATTACACAATCAGAGGATCATAGGATAATTCAGGTTGGAAGGGAGCTAAGGAACACGATTTTGTGCAGTCAGCAGTATGAATGTAATATGCATTTTAGAGCAGCACACAAATCTATCATCACCCAGTTCCAGGGAGACCTTATTGCAGCCTTCCAGTACCTGAAGGGGGCTACAGGGAAGGGCCTGTAGTGACAGGACAAGGAGTAACAGGTTTAAATTCAAAGTAGAGAGGTTTAGATTAGGTATCAGGAAGAAATTCTTCACAGAGAGGGTGGTGAGGCACTGGAACCCACAACATCAGAAGGATATTGACCGGTTGGAGCGAGTCCAGAGGAGGCCATGAAGATGCTCAGAGGGCTGGAGCACCTCTGCTATGGGGACAGGCTGAGAGAGTTGGGCTTGTTCAGCCTGGAGAAGAGAAGGCTCCGGGGAGACCTTATAGCACCTTCCAGTACCTGAAGGGGCGAAGGGGCTACAAGGAAGCTGGGTTGACTTTTTACAAGGGCCTGTAGTGACAGGACAAGGGGTAACGGGTTTAAATTGAAAGTGGGGAGCTTTAGATTAGATATCGGGAAGAATTCTTCCTGGAGAGGGTGGTGAGGCACTGGAACAGGTTGCCCAGAGAAGCTGTGGATGCCCCATCCCTGGAAGTGTCCAAGGCCAGGCTGGATGAGGCTTTGAGCAACCTGGTCTAGTGGAAGTTGTCCCTGTCCATGGCAGGGGGGGTTGGAACTAGATGGTCTTTAAGGTCCCTTCCAACCCAAACCATTCTGTGATTCTATGATTCTATGATTACTTTTGCCAATTGCCTTGCGGGGTAAGGTGTGTAAGCAGAGTCCCAGGAGCTGCAGTCACCAAACCTGCTTCCTGTTCTCTCACTGTAGGCTGCAGAAGGGTAATGTCATTCAGGGCTTAGTCAGGACGAATGAATCACTACTTGTTATAAGTTCTCTTGTTGGGGATTATCTGTTTATCTTTTCTTCTAACGTTTACATTAATTAAAATGCAAAGGATTGGAGGGGTCAGGGCATTGCTGTCTCATATCTGACTGCAGGCAGTAGGGAGCAGCCACCTCTGGGCTTCATGACAGAACACTGAGGAGTGAGAGGAGAGCTGTGGGAGAATAAAAAATGTGATCAGAGTGGGGAAAATGGCAGTGGTCCTCTAAGAGAAAGAAAATAAAAGAATCACTTTCCTGCACAAACTTGAAGGAAAAATATATATACAGGCTGCAGAAGAAGCTGAAATATAGGGGAGAAAGGAATTTAACAGAGCAAAAATTGCACCTGCAGAAGAAGAGCAAATGAGGGATTGGCTCCAGAGAAAACCTGTGAAGTTGTTTCACAGGAACAGCTGCCACAAACAGGGGGAAAACAATATAAGAGCAGTAAAACAGTCCCACAAAGGCAGTAGAGTATCCAGCTGCAGCCCCATAAAAACATTTATCTGAGTGCATACACACAGGTTGGCCTGGGAAAAGGTGTAATTCCCAGATAGTGTTAAGATTTGGCATGAAAATATGAGGTGGCCCCCTCCTGAAAGGGAATATTTGAGATTTTTACTGCCTGTCAGGAAAAGAGCACTGCAAAGCCACTGAGGATTAGGGTGTCATGCTTTCTTAAAAAATCACATCCACACCACAGATACCACCTTGAGGGAACTTTCCAAAAACAACACCTATGAGAACTGCATTACTGCGATGCATGATTGGAGGGAGGGGAACTGGAAAGGCATATTATGTAATCTCTTATCTTTCTTCTTTCACAGCTGCTCCAAATGTAAGAGTTAGGAACACCCAAAAATGGAACCATGACTTCTAGCAAAGTTTAATTGACAGAAAGTACATTAATGACTGGCGAAACAATGAGAATGCAGCCAACATTTTGACCCTAATTACCCTAGCATTCCTATGTCAAAACCACCATGCAACTCCTTAAAAGACAGCTCTACAAATTCTTACAAAATGCAAGTTTTCTCATTTATAAAAAGAAGTAAGAAGTGGTTCATCCCAGTGGGTTTAAAAAAGGCCTTATTTTCTCAAATGATAGTCTGTAAAAAAGACAATCATTATCGAATTTCCACTCACATTTCCTTTAGTGTAGCTGATGCTAAAAGACACATGGCTGGCAGAATGGCAGTATCATGGGGACTGAGAAAAGGCACAAGTATAATACTCACGAATTGACATGGGGAAGGAAGCAGCTCAATGGAAAGGGACTGTGAAGGTGGAACTGGGACATACAGATCTTCTTATACATCCCTCTCAGTGATAATGGCAGTGACTATGGGAAACAGAGTTTCTCTCAGCAATGAACTAGACAAACTGGTGGAAATAGGGTTTCAAAACCAAGGAAGAAGCTTCCCTTTTGAGATTCCTACCCATGTGAATAAACATGGAAGAGATGTACTTCACATATAGTGCAGTACAGGCACATTCTTGAATCTGGATGGAACTGTAGCTGACGTAGTTTCATCGAGCCAGACGTATTTTGAATAGAAAAAAAAAAATAATTCATAAAACTCATTCATGTGTAATTACTGGAACGCATGGACAAAGTGAATGGTGTTTGGTCTGTGGTAACTAAAACACATGCAAGTTCAGACATGTAGGGATGCAGGAAACCTCAGAGATGTTCACATACAGGGTAAAACCCAAACCTGTTTGAGATGCAAAAGTGCTCAGTGGACTCATTCATGAACATAAACCCTCCAACAAATGGTCATTTTGAATCATTTGGTCATTCAAATCACTGAGCTTGAATGTATAGTAGTAGTATTAGGAGACAGAAAATTTGGCTATTAGTCTCATATGTAGTAAATTTGGTACACCATAAACCTTACATGTAATTGGCAGGTTTGTGGTTAAGATTACACGGCTTTTTGGGTCAAGTTTGTTGGCATGACTAAGGCTCAGACCCATGTGCTTCCTTGGTGAAAGAAACACCATCTGTGACAAATGGACTTTATCAATCTCTGCACGCTCTTAGAAGAAAATAAAAAATTAAGAAACTAAGAAATGTCATAACAAAGCACATGAAGAGGTGTGTCTAAGTGCTTTATTTTACAGTGTTTACACACTTGCTGCTCTGCTTCTGCTTATTCTTATGGAATGGTCGCATATACTTCTGTCAGAAGTTGGATGAACAGTGTTCCCTTGACATGTATGAGACAGTTGTAAGGAGAGGTAAAAGCACCTCCTGCCCATTCAGTCTTTCGTGCCTTATGGATAAGCCATTAGTCATTAAGTGGTTGCAAAATACATACTGGGAAGATTTTTTTTTTTTTTTAACCCATTCCCTGTAGTTACCTTGATTTCAGAGTAATTTTCTGGAAAGTTGCAGCTAACTTTTTGCATAGGTTGGATTCAAACACATTAGTAAAGCTGAAAGCATCTGCTGTCTTCAAATCTGATTCTTCTCCTGCAGTCTTTTCAAGCTGAGTTCTTACGTTACTGAAAGATCCTGGAGGTGGGCTATTAATTTTCTTTAGTAACATATCTCTACTCCAGTCAATTTTCTACTGGTGTTCTTAAAAAGCTATGGATTATGGATTATCCTCTCTTATGTCATCAGTAATTTTATAAAGTCTGGTGAGTCGAACGGTGATGATATCTTCTAAGTCTTTCTCTGCCTTTTAGGGTAGCCATTCATCAGAATAAATAAATTACCAAGAAGGATTGTACTAGTTTTGTCTTTGAAAACAACTTGTTTTCCATGTGTATACATTGCTGCTTTGCTTCTTTTAAGGCTCACATTAAAAGGCACTCCTTAGTCTCCCACCTTCCTGTTTCTTCCACAGGATCAGGCCATCCATTGGTTTTATGGTGCAAGATCTGTCTCAGCCAGTTCTATAAAAGAGATGGCAACATTAACTCCTTTAAGAATGTGCAGTTCTAAAAGAATTACCTAATACATTCCTACTGTAACTCTTGTTACTACACCTGAAGTATCTCACTCTGTTGCAAAGTGGCATGAATTTTAGGTGGTCTAGATCAAATGGTATATGAATAGAGAGATAGATACAAACCCAGGCAGACATATAATCCTGAAGGCTCTGATGTCATTAGACTTCTGATATTTTAATCTCTCTTCTCTGTTTTCAGTCATGACAGACAAAAGGCAAGCAATAATGTATAAATGTAAGAAGCAGCTAAGGTATATTAAAATCATCTTTTCTTCCCCTTCTAAGTCAGAATGTGATATGTTTGTCTTATGGTCCTTGCATGTCTCACAAAACAGACCAGTCTTGGTGTTGAACTCTGCAGACTTACTTTATGAAAAGACTCTGGAATCTAGGGGCAGGATCATTCTGCTGTTGCAGCAAAACTCACAGAGAGAAGTACCCCAAGGTGAGCTGTATGCTCTGCTACCTCATAAAACTCAGGTTACAAATATGTCACACGTGTCTGCATGTAAGGTGTTCTGAGACACAATAAAAGATTGCAAATTAATAATGAGGTTACTGAGCCATTCAGTTGTGTGAATCCTTTCATTTCTCTTGTGTAAGCCCACACTAAACAGTCATCCAAATCATATGTAATAAAGTTCACCTCAGTTAAAATAGAGCCACTGTTGAATCTCCAGTTTCTGTGGGTTGCTCAGAAGCAGTGGGATGAGGCCTAGTGTCCCTGAGGTGAGTGAATCCTGGTGTCCCTTCCTCACAGTCACAACTGCACTGCAAGGTCATAAAGTTCTTCCAAAAGATTGGTAACCTCAGATCAGAAAGGCATTACTAGATTTCAGCAACAAATGATTAATTTATCCCAGCACAGCCACTTCATTTCCAGTCTTTGTTGACGGAACAATTGGTAGCACTGGGAGAAACACCTGAAGCACATTTAGCATGCTATAAGTCTTTCTCAGATTTGAGTTTGTAGAGAAAAGGGGTGAGAAATAATCTACTGCTGAGTGGCACTGGTGCCCTTAAACAAAATGCTGAGGTACATATATTTGGTGCTTAAGACAGCATCTGGATGATATCTGCCATGGACTTCTGCATTGTTTCCCTGTTCTCTGAATCACAGAATCATAGAATTGTTTGAGTTGGAAGGGACCTTAAAGACCATCTAGTTCCACCCCCCCTGCCATGGGCAGGGACACCTTGCACTAGACCAGGTTGCTCAAAGCCTCATCCAGCCTGGCCTTGAACACTTCCAGGGATGGGGCATCCACAGCTTCTCTGGGCAACCTGTTCCAGTGCCTTACCATTCTCCCTGTGAAGAATTTCTTTCTTTAATCTAAATATATCCTATTTCAGTTTAAAGTCTTATCAGTACCTGCCCTTGTACAAACTCCCCCTCTATCTTTCTCATAGGCCCCTTCAGATACTGGAAGGCTGCTATGAGGTCACCCTGGAAGAGAGATCTCTATAAGTTCTCCTCAGAGATCTCTGCAACTTTATGGTATTGTGGGAGGGTAGCAAACACATGAAGAACATTACCAGAGATTACATTACCAGATTAAATATGATCTTACCCTTACTTTCTGTAATTAAAAAAGTTGTAATAGAAAATAATGACTGTCAGAAGAAAGATCATTCAATACTTCTATGAAGTTTAGAAGCAATAAATGTGTTTCAAGCTACAGGCTATTGTCCAACCGACTATAAACACTAATTTACATAAAGTTTTATAATTTATATGATATCTATATGTGTATATTACATATATGAAATTGGGCATATTCTTTTTGTTGAATCTACAAGAACACCATTCTCCCAAAGCTGACTGTTTGGGGAAGTAAAAAAGAGTAGAATATTGAAATTTAAAAAGTATATACTCTCCTTGCATCTTTCTCTCCTCCTCCCTCCACTGTTATTTTTGGGCATCTTGCCCTCTTCGTCCCCTCAGTTCTTGGTTTTGGGCAACCAACTTATTTTATTACACCTACACTGTGGGGAGGTATGACATAAATGGAGATCCTTGAACTCCTCTATTGCAAAGAAATAGAATGAAAATGAGTCTGACACTGCTTCAAGCCAAATAAACATTCTACAACACAAAACTGTTTCTTGACCATTAAGACATGTCTAGGAGATGAGGATGTATAAGAAAATTCATATACAGCTCAGGAGAAGTCACCTGGTGCTGTATGTCATCCTCATTATTTGTTTAATTGCTCTAGCATGGTGAAGTACTAGATCCAGGAAACATCATTATGGAACACCAGATTATGCAACAGAGGCAGTTTGTAAGTATCCCCTCCAAGGAAGTTCAGGACGTTTATGAGGCTAAGTTAAATGAGAGCAGAGATATAGCATACACGAAGAAGTGTAGTATAGGTTCCTAAACCAATAAATATAGCTTTACAATGTGTAGATATTAGCTCCAGAACTAAAGAGGAACTTAGTCATGTTTGGCCTTGCTATGGTGAAAATAACTAGTCCTCCTCAAGTCTGAGATGCTTGTATATTACTGGTAAAACTATTCCATGTTCCAGAAGAGTAGCTAAAAACAGTGATTATCCTGTCAGAAATAAATGTTTCAGAGAAATGAGTGCCAGTATATATTGATTCTGATGGAAAATATCCAACATCTACCGTGCAATTACTACAACAATAGTTAGTTCGGAAGCCAGACATCACCAGCTTATGACTCATCTGTGTCCTTTGAGAGGTCAGAGTGTGTGGGACAGAATTGTCTGTGGGTTTTGTTTCTTGGCAGGAATGGAGCCACAGGACATGATCAGCTGACGCAACAACACAAATAATCCCCCAGACTTCATTAACAATTACGTACTACAAAGAGACAATGTCAGAAGAGATGAAAACCCCCTGAAACCTGGAAGAGGCAGATCATCAAAGCTGGCACACAAATGACATTGTAACTTACTACTTTGGCTTCATTTCCTATATTTCGTTAGTATTACAGCACTTTCAAAAGGGAACACACCAATGAATAGCTGGACCTCAAAGCAGGCTTTATGACTCTGTTGATATGTTAATATGGGGCAAATATGCCAATGAAAGTCAAAAAGTGATGTTGAACTTAAATGTAAGGCATAATGTACACATTTCTTTGGTATGTGTGAGAACATGATTGATGCCGTCAATTCAGTGACCAAACACCATTCAAAACCTTTGGCTTCAAAGAAAAATACTGTTAATGGTCTTCCTCAGTATCACTTTACTGAGTTTAGTGAATCTATCAGGAACCCAGCATTTGAACATGACCCATTTCATGCTCTCGAACAGTCTTTCACACAATACCGCCCTGGAATGGGAAGACCACAAATCAAGCATCAGTGGCGATCTCCTTTTTCTTCTTCAAATCACTACCTGAAATACAAGAGACTCACATGAAGACACTATAACATAGAGAAACAACTTTGGGTGATTAATTTTACAGAATGTTATTGCAATTAGCACCTATAACCTCCTAGTTATAAAGCCACCAGGTCTGAGCTGAACACTTGACAGCTTTGCTAAAATCAAGCTGTCATGTTCAGTATATGATTAATAGATATATTAAGTGAATAAAAATACTGAACATGCTGGAAAACAGCTGGGCTCAAGTCACCTGTAAAAGACTAGAATGTCTTCTACGAAGCTAAGCTATGGACTGAAAAACATGGTAAAAAGCAATAAAGTTATAGGAGATTTTCTATTAATGATGTGGTAACTCGTGCAATAGCAGGGGAATGTGTATAGTTTTTGATAATAAGGTTGCAGCTGAAAATTAAGAAGGTCTCAAATGTATTATTAGCATGGCATATTCTTTCTTAGCCTGCAAAAGTAAGATAAATCACATGCACACACAAAATAATAATTTTTGAGGGAAAATATTAATTAATATTAGGAATGTCATTACAAAAGAACACTGTCTTTGTATTCTCGACAATCCAGGAACTACAAATGTTTAACGAAGACGTGATGTGTAGTTTTGCAGATTTTTCATAAGCAGATGATATGAGATCACAAGTACAAAGGTAGTGGAAGATTGAAAAGTATGCCAAATAATTAAATCTTCAATCTTAATTAGGTCCAGCATTTCAATACAGCAATCCTGCAACACTAACGAAGAATTTATTCTTCCTAAATCTAAAAAAAATATACATTTTCCTGTATGTTCTGAAATTATCAATTTCAACAGAAAATATGTTTTTTTATGATTGATTATGCACACTATTAATGAGTCTACATAAACATTTCTCAGTTACCTACCAGTACAGTGATGGCTTTTCAAGTCTTTGATTTGAAACACATGACAATTTTTCTCAGGAAACAGGAAAACGGGAAGAGGCAGGAGAATGGCAGATTTGTTCTTTAAATTGTTACACTCTCAGAAACATTGCTTGAATATGTTGAAATTATTTGACATAGGTTATTTGTGCAGGAGAACTCTTCAAGGGAAGGTGTCTTTGTCCCTTGTAGCCTGCGGTTCTGTAACAGTTAAGGCAAATAAATGTCTTCCACTGTGGACAGTCAATAGAAACTGTGAAGAGCTCCAGCTGCCTTTTGTCTTCCATTTGTATGTCACCATAAATGCACAAGAGGCCTTGCAAGCAAGGGCCAAGATAAATTCCTAGTCTTGAAGACTTTCAAGTGTAAAGAACAAAACTCAAACATTACAAAATTGGGACAACAGAGCAGTTGAAATTAAAGGCCTGGGAAAGGCCAGAAAGAAAGTTAAGATGAACATGGATATTTCAGTGTACCTGCATCTTGTTTTGATCCAGCCTATTTCCCAGACAACATCTTAGTTGCCACCAGACATCCACATTTTCTATTGAAACAAGAGTGCTAGTGATTACAGTCCTATTTATTGCCATAGTACCTAGAATATTATGCAGAGACAAGTTTCCTTTTATAATCACCACACAAATGATAAGACAAACATTTGCAGGAAGAAAAAGAGCACGTGCTGGTTTTGGCTGGTATAGAGTTAATTTTCTTCATAGTAGCTGGTACGGGTCTGGTTCTGGTTTTGTGCTGAAAACACTGTTGATAACACAGGGATGTTTTAGTTACTGCAGTGCTTACACAGGGCCAAGGCCTTTTCTGCTCCTCACACCACTCCCCAGCAAGTGGGCTGGGGGTGCACAAGAAGTTGGGAGGGGACACATCTGAGACAGCTGACCCCAACTGACCAAAGGGATATTTCAGACCGTATGACATCACACTCAACATATAAAGCTGGGGAAAGAAGGAAGTGGGTGACATTTGGAGTGATGTCATTTTTCTTCCTCAGTAACCATCATGTATGATGGATCCCTGCATTCCTAGAGACATCTGAACACCTGCCTGCTGACGGGAAGCAGTGAATGAATTCTTTATTTTGCTTTGCTTGTGTGCATGGCTTTTGCTTCACCTCTTAAACTGTCTTTATCTCATCCCATGAGTTTTCTCACTTTTACCCTTCTGAGTCTCTCCCCCATCCAACTGTGGGGGGAGTGAGTTAACGGCTGTGTAGTGCTCGGTTGCCAACTGGGATTAAACCATGACAGACCACTCACAAGGTGGAACACGAGCAGTGTTCACTTCCAAATCTATGAAGTAGGCAAGTTGCAGAAATAAAGAAAACTGAGATAAAACCTTCAACTCTTGGAGAAAGGGTTTACAGTGGTTGTAGTCTAATTGTGGGGACTGACTGGACAACAAAACCTCCTGATTGTCAACTGTTATTTTGGTCAGCCTTCAATTCTAGGTTGCCATATGTTTTCTTCCCCAACCTCTTGCCAAAATTTTCAGTCACTGTGGCACATTCCTTCCATTGACTGATGCTTAGGCTGAAGCATGTGACCTCCTGCACAGTGACCAGCAAATGTTTTGTATGGATCCTCTGGCAAAAACCAGTTTCAACTGAGTCTGAGTGAAGAAAATACTATTAGATACATCTTTATGAAGTTTAGTGCAGTGCATTCTCGGCATGAAGAGATTCCTTTAGTGTTATCCAAATTTTATGCAGAAGTAGAAAATATAGAGTCTTGGGAAAAAGACCCACAACATACTGTTTTCCTGAATTATTTAATGTACGTAATTATTATGTTAGAAAACTTTGTACCCTCATAAGATCTGGTACTAACCATAAAAAAATGTTGTTCCTGTTAGGACACAACATTGTTCCTTCAAAATTTTACTATTTTTAACTTTTTTTTTTTTTTTAATTCTATGTCCTTTCTGATAATACTTGAAGTGATTTGAATCAGCACCCAAACAATTATGAGACTAAATGCTCAGTTTTGTTGTTAATATTGACAAAATCTTGGTATGCGCAGATGCTTAGGGCCCCTAAATTCCGTGGGAAATTCTGCCACTGACTGATATAACTTGACAAGACAAACATGAGGGAAAGAAAAAGTCTAGAAAATCCCATTCCTTAAAAGAAGTATTGATCCAATTAAAGATTGAACAATTTTCCATTACACCAGTAGCTATCAAGATGACTAACTGTGCTGCAATGTTTTTTTGTACTCCCTCCTGCCTGTTTTCTTGCCCTGTGCTTAGATTGCAAACTCTTCTGGTGCAGAGGCAGGACTCACCTGACCACCTCCAAGAGTCTGCATTGCAGACATTCATATCTGAGTTAGTGACCCCGATTTCCCTCTCTAGTCAATTCCAAGGCACTTCTAGGGCATGATTCATCTCATTCTGATTTGGTGTCTAAAGTAGGTCACCCGAATCATTCCCTGGAAACACCCCTCTATTCCCTAGCTGAGATGTGGGTTTCTCTAGCTGCGTGACATTTATGCTAACCAGACTTTTCGATGGTGTGCAGGGTCAGATCCAGAATCAGGACCTCTGAAGTTATTAGTTAGTCAGTATTAGACATGAGTTATCAGGATTATACACCAGTCCTAAGAAGTTTTGACTTATTTTAATGTTTGAAGCACTGGGTCAGCATTCCTTTCAGATACAGGTTATATCAGTCTTGTCTATGGTCTCTGGGTTTTTTTTCTGACCACAGACTGCAAAACTCTCTCTTATAACAATAGAGGAGTAGGGAGAGATTCCAGATTTCATTCTCAGACCAGTTCATTCTGCACTGGACTGTGGTCTCTTCTTTTTTCCTAAGAGGATCCCATTTTGGTTAAAATTTCTGCTAATTGTGACATTACCACTTCAAGCCAGCAGTCTCCCGCCAAGCTTAAATCTAAAAATACCATGGCAGCCTCTATGAAACCATATGATTCCAGTCTGACTAGATAATACACTGACACATCTTTGCATGTGTATGGATTTGTTACATGCTCAGCCTTATGATGTGAACCTTGCAGGTTGAAGGAGGTGATTCTGCCCCTCTACTCTGATCAGACCCTACATGCAGTGCTGTGTCCAACTCTGGGGCCCTCAATATCATAAGGATATTGACCAGAGAGAGCGAGTCCAGAGTAGGCCACGAAGATGCTCAGAGGGCTGGAGCACCTCTGCTATGGGGACAGGCTGAGAGAGTTGGGCTTGTTCAGCCTGGAGAAGAGAAGGCTCCGGGGAGACCTCATAGCAGACTTCTGGTACTTAAAGGGGGCTTATAAGAAAGATGGGGAAAAACTTCTTAGTAGTGTCTGTTGCAATGAGACAAAGGGTGATGGTTTTAGTCTAAAAGATGGTAGATTTAGATTGGACATAAAGAAGCAGGTTTTTACAATGAGAGAGGTGAAACACTGGCACAGGTTGTCCAGAGAGGTGGTAGATGCCCCATCCCTGGAAACATTGAGGGTGAGGTTGGACGGGGCTCTGAGCAACCTGATCTAGTTGAAAATGTCCCTGCTCATTGCAGGGGGGTTGGACTAGATGACCTTTAAAGGTCTCTTCCAACCCAAACCATTCTATAATTCTATGAATGTGAAAAGCTTTGTCCCCATTGAATGACATAAAAATTTTCAGTCTGTACAATTCTTTCTGTGGTGGTTTTTCTCTTTCTTGTCATTCCCAGGGAGAAAGTGCTAAAAAATATCAGAAGTAGATTGCCTGAGAACCAGGCTAACAAAATTGTCATGGTATTTTAATAATATGAGGAAAAAGCAAGAGTCTTTTAGCAGAAGATGACAGAAGTGCAATTAGGAAGAAAAGTGCTTAATCTTCCCATTATATCAAATATTCATGTTCTATTTCCTCATTTAAATTAACGGACTGAACCATGATAAATGTAGAGAATATTTCAGCAAAGAATCATATTGAATTTTGTATTCACTATGTGTCCTGAATGAAGAAAAAAAATTATACTTCACTTCTACAAAAATCAGGAAAAATTCTCTCAAGCTGCATGCTGTGATTGCATGGGAAGCATTATCCTTCTGATTACAAGTCATGGTAGTTTCCCACGTTGGGTGGGATGGTGTGACTGGGCACACTTCCATGAGTCATCTGGCCAAGGCCTGGAAATTGCAGGAAATTGGAAATTGGAATGGGAAGACTGGGTAGTCTGACAAACTGTCTGATGCATCCCCAACCCCATCCTATGCCAAGAAAGGGATTCCCGTGACTTCTGTACGTTACAGATATGTGTAGGTATCTCATCCTATAGAAGCTATGAGCACTCTTGAACAGTGAACTTTTTGAATGCAAGCTGCCTGAATTAATTGCATTCTTCAGCTGCTAATGTTACTGCACTGATGGTACCACAACAGCAATTTTTATGATGTGCTAATGAATGTTTCCCACAGTGCCACTGATAAAGGACGACTATTATATCCTCATTTGTATCTGGGGAAATGTTACACAGAAATTAAGTAGGATGCAGCTCCAGAGGCAGAGATGTAAATGTAGGTGTCTATAGATGAGTTAAGAGCCTGAGCTCCCATGGCAATCAAAGAAGCTCAGAGAGCAGTGAAGCTCACCTTACAGCAGGCATCACTATATTGCTCAGTAGCCTACATTCACTGTACTGTTCATTCATTGATTATTATTAGTTCATTCATTGGTTATAATGGGAACTTAGACATTTAAAACTCTTCAGTTATTTCAAAACATGTGTCTAGGGCCATCTGAGATCAACTTTGACCTCCAGCTGCTTTGGCAGGAGTACATGGGTCCTATATGCCAATTCTATGCAAATGAGTCAGATGTCCCAGAAGATCTTATTTGAAGAAGATGTCTTGCCTGCGGGGAGAAGGATCAGGCCTAGCAGAGGGAGCCAGGGCATGTCATTTGGGGTTTGGTTTCTGCTTCCAGCTGCCTGAAAATAAGTCACTGCAAGTTGACGTATTTGTTTATAGGAGGAAACTCCACTTACTGTTAGGAATAAGTTTAGCTCCCAAAACATCAATAACCAGTAGCATTTGGGATGCTGTAAAGTCTTCTGCCTAACTGCTGGTTGCAGGCCTTTTGCAGGTCTTGTGTCAGCCTTGGGTGGCTGCTCCAGGCATCCTGTCACATTTTAAATGAGATAGGCACTCTGTTGTTGATAGGCACTCTGGTGATCACATATTGTGTTTGCATATGTCCGAGTCCCTGAGGTTCTGCTGCACTCTGCATGCCTATTAAATATGGTTTATTTTTCTACTCTACATATTAAATAATAACTCATTTGAATTGGTAATGGTTTTAAGCAGAGGCATTTCAATCAGAAGCAGCCACCCTGCACATTCTTTATATTTCCTCTGGCTGATGCATTTATGCATAACTGAGCTGGTTGAGCAGAACAAAAGTAACTGCTTCCTGCTTGAGAAATGTTGGTGTGGAACCCTAGGTATGGGGTATTGGAGTCTCAGGAGAGGTAAGTGCAGTGAGTAACTTTATTTTGTCCGGAAGTGGAGCTACACCCATTGGCTAGATGTGTATGACGCACTCTCCACATGTCTTATGTGCGTACTTTTGTTGGGGATAGGGCAAAAATGACTCACCACTGTGTGGGTTGGCTATCAGCTCAGCTGAGCCTTCTAACTTCAACGCAGCTTCTTAATTGACTCTGACAAGTCCGTATCTATCTTTTATATAATATTTTATAACACCCTAAGGTCAAAATAAAGTTCTGTTCCTCTTGCTTAACCTTCTTTTACAGAACATTAAAAAATGGACTAAACCAGCTGGAACTAAGTATTATTTAGGTGAATGTACTGTAAAGTAACATTTTGTTTCTTTGCTGACAAACAAACTCTGTAACAAAAGAAATAACAAACTGTGCTAGTTTTGGCTGGGATAGAGTTAATTTTATTCATAGTAGCTGGTATGTGGCTGTGTTTTGGTTTTCTTCCGGAAAAAGTGTTGATATCACAGGGATATCTTCATTACTGCTGAGCAGTGCTTACTCAGAGTCAAGGCTCTTCACACCACCCCACCAGCGAGTGGGCTGGGGGTGCCCAAGAAACTGGGAGGGGACACAGCTGGGACAGCTGACCCCAACTGACCAAAGGGACATTCCATACTATACAGTGTCATGCTCAGCATAAAATGCTGGTGGTGTTTGTCTTCCCAAGTAACCATTACATGTGATGCAGCCCTGCTTTCCTGGAGATGGCTGAACACCTGCCTGCCAATGGGAAGTGGTGAATGAATTCCTTGTTTTGCTTTTCTTGTGTGCGTGGCTTTTGGTTTACCCATTAAACTGTCTTTATCTCAACCTACAAGTTTTCTCACTTTTCCAATTCTCTCCCTCATCCTACTGTGGGGGGATTGAGCAAGCGGCTGCGTGGACCTTGGTTGCCAACTGGGATTAAACCATGACATGAACTCTTTAAATATCAGAAACCTGCATTGCTTGTTAAGGAATGTAAAACTGGTCAAATGGTGTTCCCTAAGTGGATGGTAGGTGTTTTTGTTATTGACTAGGGAAGTCACTGTGCATATGTGTGGAACAACCAAAGCTGATGGTCACTGTTCCGTAGTGCAGGGATACCTCTACGTTATGGGGTACTGTAGCTATAAAGAATGTTAATGCTTACAGTTAGGAAGCAAATAAGTAAATAACAATTTTAAAATAAAGTCTTTATTAATATGCCAATGTTCAGGAGGTGGACAAACTTAGTAACTAGAATTGTTTACCAGGAGCTCCTCTAATTTGTATTGCTCTCTTCCTCCACCAACAAGAGAAAACTGATTATCAGTCTTCATGAGTACTCTGTCTTTATACTTGTCATGGTTTAGCCCCAGTCAGCAACTAAGGACCACACAGCCACTTGCTCACCTTCCCCCTCCCACGGTGAGAGTCCTTAGTTTAATATAAACATTACTTGGGAACAAGGAAATACACCAGTGAGTTGAGCCACTTGCTCACCTTCCCCCTCCCACGGTGAGAGTCCTTAGTTTAATATAAACATTACTTGGGAACAAGGAAATACACCAGTGAGTTGTCCACATTCTTCTCAGCACAAATCCAAACCAGGTTCATATTAAAATACATTAGAGTGTTATCAACATTCACCTTGACACAAATCCAAAGCATAACCTCATACTAACTACTGTGAAAAAGTAACTCTATCCAGCCAAAACCAGCACAATACTGAATTATGGGGAACATTAAATTTTGCAGATGGAACATTATGGCAATAATGATCGATGAATGCTAAGGATGTCAGATGCCTGAGCTCTTGAGATACTGTTTATCTATCTAACTTCACCCATCTTTGTCTTGAGTGTCTTGTTCAGGATAGTCATCTAGTCATCTGTTGTCCATGGGGAAGGAGAAAGACCCCTGTGGTACCTCATGGTTGATTCATCTCGCTTTAGACATCTCTTTTAGAATAGGATGATCTGCCTTAGAGATGCTGGTCTCTCTCTGTCTAGCTTAGCCTGAGGCTTAGATTTTAGACTTGAGGAAGATGAATCCCATCTTTTTTTTTTTTTTTTTTTTTTAGTTTGAGGAGGTAGGTACTAGGTATTTTTCCCTATGTTTGTGCACTTACTGGCCACCAGTTTTGACAAGCAGGCTGTGGTTTACAGTGGAAACTCTCAAGTACTACTGCACACACGCACACCCACACCCCAATTTTTAAAAAAGTCTTATTAACACAATTGGGTATTATTATAATTCACATCTTTGGGCTGATGTTAAGTGCTGTTTAGCCCGAAATGAGGATGTAGCTAGATGGTCAGAAAGAGAAAAGATCAGAAATGATTTAAACAACTGAAATAATGAAGATGCATGTATGCTATTTGCCGCAACATAGGTAAAGTAATTGATAAGTAGATAGATAATGGAGAACAGAAGAGGCAATTTTTGTGTTATCTATGCATACTTATCATATGCTTCAATTGCTACAGTTCAAAAGGGAAACCATTTATTTTAAAACTAGTGTGGTAACATCAGAAAACAGCATCTGAAGAGAATGAAATCCAAATTAAATTAAGTGAGACCACAGTAACTTATAAGTTTGAATGAGGAGAAGGAAACAGATCTGCTGTCTAGGAGTCTCCCAGTGGCTTAGCTGAAGGTTAATATGGTGCCATGCAGGCGCCATAATCATAAAGGCTGTTTATTATGACTGTGCAGCTAAAGTAAAAGCAAGCTGGAGACTGTGGCTGATAAATAGCTAGATAATGAGAGAGTTCCCTGCAGCCCATTAAAGAACCAATGAAAGATGGAAGTCTGCCACAGGGTTTCTGCAGCCTGACATAGACAAGGTGGTGAAGACTGGGAGATATTAGATCAGGCTTTAATGGAGAGCTAGAAAAATTGAACACATGGATCTTGCGTGCAGACACAGCCTGAGGATAAAGATATTCACCAATTAAAAATTGTGTGATGAAAGATGGTAAAAGAAGATGGAAAGTGGATGAGATAAATACAGGGAGTAGTTTAAGTGGTTGGGAATGTACAAAAGGTCATGTAAAACTATGGCACTGTCATTAGTGGGAGGTGAGAAGAGGACCACAGGCACTAGAATAAAGGCAACAGACCAGTTAGAAAGGGCAAACATAGGAGCGGGACAGGAAGAGGAGTAGGGAGTGTGGATTTTAGTTAAGCAGAGAGGAGCTGCATTGCAAACAAGGTGAACAGTTATGTGCACTGGAGAGTTGGACAGTCTTGAGGATCACTGTACCATTACATTTGTACATCACCATCAGTGCATCTTAGTGGTCTGTCTAATTCTGCTAAAAGCCAACATGACAAAGCAGTATGGGAAGGAGCATGGAAAGGGACATTTAAAAGTTGGCAATAGTGAATCAGCAGGAGATATGTCGCCTGCTGGTGGTTCTGGCTTTTAGTTCCCATTAGGAAACTATGGATTTGTGGTGGGTTGACCCAGGCTGGAGGCCAGGATCCCACCAAAACCGCTCTATCACTGCTCTCCTCAGCTGGACAGCGGGGAGAAAATATAACAAAAGGCTTGCAGGTCAAGATAAGGACAGGGAAAGGTCACTCAGCAATTACTGTCATGGGCAAACAGACTCGACTCAGGGAAATGAGTTTAATTTATTACCAACCAAATCAGAGTTGGGTAATGAGAAATAAAACCAAATCTTCAAACACCTTGCCCCATCCATCTCTTCTTACTGAGCGTAACTTCAGTCCTGCTTTCTCTACTTCCTCCCCCTGCGTGGTGCAGAGGAAGGGGAATGGGGGTTGTGGTCAGTCCATCACGTTATCTCTGACGATTCTTCCTCATCAGAGGGAGGACTCCTCACACTCCTCCTCCTGATCCAGCATGGGGTCCCACCCATGGAGGCAGTCCTCCATGAACTTCTCCAGCACAAGTCCTTCCACCGGGCTGGAGTTCTTCATGAACTGCCTTGCTGTTGGTCCCTCCCATGGGCTTCTAACATTCCCACAGGCCTGTGAGATTCTGTGCTGACACCAGTGAGGAGCATGAGACAGGCTCGGACATCTTCATGCTTAGATCCAACACTAAGATCAAGACCTCAAACAACAGAGCATCCAGTACTATAATTGTATGTATGATACATATTAAAATGACATAATTAATTTTTCAAACTGTTCTGGTTTTGGTGGGGGTTTTTTGTTTGTTTTGTTTTGTTTTGTTTACTTATAACTGAATCAAAATGGTGTGAAGAAAAATCTGGGATAGATGAGGTCTCTTGCTAAGGAAGCTCCTCTAATATGAAGCTGACTACCCCTAACTGACTTATCCTGGAGGCAAAAAATGTTGCTCTTGGTTAAAACTTACAATTTCACCTATTTAATTTAACAGAGTTTTAATTGCAGACACTGATTCAGCAGTATCTCAGGAAACCTTATTATCTGGACTGTTGTGTAACACAGGCTGTGTCTTCACAGTGATGGACACAAAAAGTCTGTAATTTGAATATATGATGTCTTAATACTGTCTTTGGAAGAATTTTAAATCTCAAGTTGATGACAGTCATCTTTCCCATCAGGCAATAAAAGCACTGTTCTGCTTTTAAGTATATTGGTAATCCAACATTAAAAATTCCCTCCCAACAAAGCTGTGAGCCCCAGGAGAACACGACACTAGGCAGTCCAAGGGGTATTTAAAACATCAGATGACTGTATGAGACAAGAATACTTGTGTGGGCTGGCAAGTTTAATAAGCACTGTAATATTTAGTAAGTCTCCATGCTTAATAACAGGTTTTTTATTGGAATAAGACTTCCAGCAAAGTCTGTCATTACTCTGAAGTATATATTTATTTTAATCTACTTCCACTCAATTGCATGTTCTACTTTGAGTGCTCCAGAAACCCAGTCTCTTACAACTTGCCTCTTTCTGAAGATCTCTGATCATTGCATGTCCAGAAATTTCACCCTGGCAACTTATAGTCTACTACAATTCCAAAGCTGTTTTCAAACCTGACAGGAATTAGTATGTATTTAAATTGGGACTTTTATATATATTATCAAATATGCCTACATGGATTTGACTATTTACTACTCTTAAAAAATCCAACAAATATCCTTGCACTTTTCTACTGATTTTAAATATACACTAAGTTAATGGATGTCCAGCAAAATATAAGACAAGTTTTCACCTTGACTTTATCTGAAGTCTAACTTCAGTGTTACTATAGCAGATAAGACGAAAAAGCAATGAAACTTGGAGTTGTTTTTCTCTACCCTTCATACAGACTGTAAATCTACACTTATTCTTCTCCACAGTGAAAGAATTTAAAAGTTAAGGAGCAATTTTCAGTATGTATGTAGTTTGCAGAATAAATACTTGGAAAAAGTAACGTCAGTGCCCACCCCAAAATCTGATATAAATCCTTAAAACTAAAGTTTACATTGACCTTACAACATCTCTTTGTGTTTACAGCTGTTTAGCCATTTTTTGGAAATCAGGCCTACTCAGTGACAGAGCAAATAAATACTGGTACCTTTTGCAGGGCAAATGGCAAAGAGCTGTAAGAGATTGCATCCACACAAAGACACACCCATATGCAATATGGTTGGGAAAGACATGTTGGTGTCCCCGTGCCTGAATATAAAGGAGGGAAAATCATCCATTAAGGTAGGTATGGTGGGTGCAGTGTGTACAGTTCTTGGAAGACAGCAATGATGATGGGACAGGCCTTGTTAAAGATGGTTTTTAACCATTAAGCTACTGGTTGTGCTTTAACAGCCAGAGGTCTAGCTATGCCAAGCCACCTTCATTCAGGTAAAAAGAGGTCAGGCACTTCCAAGTGGAAGATCGGGAAAAGGCCTTGGGGGTGTTGCCCTAGGAAAAATCTGCCACCCCCAGAAAAAAGACTTGCCAGAATAACGGAAGGAAGAATAGACTAATCCTGACACAAATGTGCTAGATGCAATAGCTCCCCACAGAACTTTTCAGTGTGCCGTGTGGTAGAAGCTCAAATTTCTCTTTTCATGCATATTTTACTGCATAATCTTCCATTTCATCAGAACTGCACAGGAAGCTGTATACACAGTCTATGAGATGAGATTGTCTATTAAGGAATAATTTTCTTCACAAAATATAAAGTCACAGTGTACTTTATGGTCTCTGCCCACCCTTATTCATATACGGTTCTTTTCCCCTGCCAGCACTTCCTTCAACACAGCTCCCATTAGGCGAGATTACCAGTTTGTATGAAGAAAAATGTGTTCCTATATACATTTCCCAATGTCATTCCAAGCAAAGCATTTTTATGGCAGGCATTTGGGTGATCTGCAGGAAAAGAAGCTATGTCAATTATGAATATTTTGCGAAACAACTGGCAGACCATTACAGTCCACAGAGCAGTATTCCACTGTTACGGCAAAGCTATCAGGTATGATGACAGCAGCCATCAGTTGCTGTTGCTAAAATTCAACCTAATGGTCACTTTGCCATGGGAAGGTGATTATTTTTGGAGCCAGAACAAAGTCTTGAGAAGGTGCCACAAGAAGAAAGGTGAAGCATTGGTGCTAATATTTTTATTTTCTTGATGGAACACATCTTGTAAATTACAGGCAATTTTCACTGAAAGAAATGTCACTTGTTGCTTTAAAAAATATCATAGAGGCTTTACTTAAAAATACCATTTCAAAATGTAATACAACTTATCCTATTTTCAACTCCTTCTGATGAAAGCAATGAGTCAGAACCTGTCTGAAGAGTCATTCTTTGAACAGTGACACATCTTTAAATTTTTTGCACTGTTGGTATTTACAATATCGTTTCAGTTCCTTTCTGTCCTTTGAAAACAACATACAACTAGAACACTCCCCATTCCCCCCCTCCAGTACCTATCCATTTAGAAGTGGGACCACCTTTTGATTTTAATAATAATTATTAGCTAGGTTTAAAACTTTGCTTCACATAAACATCTCTTTTCTCTGTTTCTGTAGAAAGTTGTCTAAGATATTATGTGCTCATTACATTGAAATATCAATGTGTCCTGTAAGCACTTACAATACTTGTCTCCTGCATTTGAATCCTGCACCTTTGGACGTGCTGCTGCCAATACTGCATTTAATACCTAGTAGCTTCACTCAGCCTTGATAATATTGTCTTGGCATTTTTTTTAAAGTGTTCATTTGTGTTACTTTCTTTCTCTAATAGAATCCCACAAGAAACTTTTCCTAGAACCAGAAGACAGAAGCAGAGGAACTCTGTAAGGTACCACGTAGCAGGAACTTTCCAAGAAAAATGAGCAGTCCTTGTCTTTGCAGATAAATGAGTTCTCCCTACAGTGAATTATTTTTACATCAGCTTCACTGCAAGATTAACACTCATTTCTGGGATGGTAACATGTTTCCAATATGCCAGTTCCAAGGTCTGAATCCTCATCATCCTGTAAGGCTGGAGACTGTATTGCATCATAGGGAAGCACAGGGCTGGAGTTTCTGAAGGGTACATATATTAGAAGTTTGAAGATATCAGACTACAGTCCTTGAAAGTGACATTTTCAATATAGAAATGTCACTTTGGAGGAAGTTTCATGCATCTTTCTAAGCTTATTTTTTTGGGTCAATGAAAACTGAGGCATCTACCTGCATGTGTGAAAGGGCACAAAATCTGAATATGATAGACACGAAAAACATATGTAAAATATCTAAAATATTTTTTCTGTAACCTATGTAGCATATGTGTAATAGCATAAATTTATTTGGCAGACTATGTTTTGCTGCATAGGCTTCAAAACTTTGTTTCCAAAATGCTTGAGGGTAGAATTTCTCAGTGTGCACTTATTTGGCAAAATTTCTGAAATCTTTGGCTATCATGTTCCATGACACAACTCTCACCTATGCCTAACATAAATGGAGTTCTTCATGCTAAGAAGACAAGACAAAAAATCCCAATGAGAAGCAAACACATTGAGCAGGTATTTTTAAATGTCATTTGTGCATAGTATTTACTTCACTGTAATCTTTTAGTTAAAAAACAGGAATTGGCCACACAGAAGTTAATGTAGATAATATGTCTGATAATAAGGATAAAACTGTCTTATAAGGAAGTTAGTTTCAAAATCATGCACTCCAGGGTTGTGGGGTTTTTTTGTTTTTTGGTTTTTTTTATCAGAGCAATCTTGTGAAATTCAGATGTTTACTAATTTAATATTCTGCTATTTTTAAATCTATTTAAGACTTCTGCTAGAGTTTTTCTTTGCTGTGCGTATTCTATACAAGAGTGACTCAAGTCCCAGGGAAAGTGCTAATAATTACACCGAGCCACATCACATTGTGGGGAAAGTCGATACTGGTGGAGCTCAAACTAAGATTTATGACTTTATAAAAAAGAGGATTTAGATGATACATACATCTAGATACATCTAGACATTCTGATTGGTATGAAATTTGCAAAACAATCCTTGCTATCTGCATGCAGAGCACATCACTGATGACATCTCATGGAACAGAAGTACTGTAACTGAATGGATGTCACTGCAAATACATTTTCCTGGGAGAATCTTTGGCTGAATTGTTTTACGTGCTGTATATTGAAATAAACACAAAGCAAGGAACATCCCAGTCACAGCATGTTATGGGAAAATCAGTATCAGAAGCTATATTTGCTTTATAAAGGCAAGTAGTTGAAAGATCCCTTAACTGTACATACTGCATCTGCTGCTCTCTTTTCAGGAGAGATTTACGGGAAGGAAAGAAAACATTCAGACGAATTCAGACTTTTGGAACTCAAATGCATGAAAATGTCCGAAACCTGGAAGAGCAGTTTGTTATATATACCTTTAGGTAACAAGGAGGTGACTGTGAGTTTGCTGAATTAAACTCTTAACGAGAAGCCAAAGTTGTAAAGCCAGCTCTGCCATCTCTTATATGAGTGTGGGATGTGTGGGAACTTGGAGCATAACTGGCTTTCAGCAAGCTGCAGTGTGGCTCTCTCCAAGCGCTGTGCTGGGAAGCTGTCCAAGGGATATTGACTTCTGGTTTTCTGGATCCAGGAAATAGTACTGTCAAGTCCTGAGGGGTAAAACTAATCCTTATTTAATTAAGAATTTTGATTAACCGAGTTTGGGTAAACAGGATGGTAAAGTAACCAAAATATTTTGAAAGCAAAATATGGGAACGGAGAGGCATGTCCCAATCCAGCCACTTGTCAGTAGAGATCCATTCCTTTTGTCCCTGCCCTTGCAGCTGCTGGGGATAAAAATGCAGCCTCCTGGCTGTGAAGGGATCAGTGTGAGCAAAGCTGGAGAAGGCTTTGTCAGAATCCATGAAAGGCATCTGTCAGCAGTGTTTTATAGCATTAGCTGTGTTAGAAGAAAAAATGAACCTTCGTACTTGGTCCGCTTGGGATGGAGTTAATTTTCTTCGTAGCAACCTGTAGGTACTGTGCTTTGGATTTGTGACCAGATCGGTGTGGATATGTTTTAGCTATTACTGAACAGTGTCTTACACAGTGTCAAGGTCTTTTTCCCACTGTCCAGTCTCCAGCAAGTAGGCTGGGGGCAGGCAAGATGTTGGGAAGGGGCAGAACCAGGTTGACTGACCTAAGCTGGTCAGAGGGCTATTCCATAACGTATGGTGTCATCATAGACTCGTTTAGGTTGGAAAAGACCTTTATGATCATCAAATCCAACCAGCCTTTTCATCATTCTTTGTGACTATGTTCACACAGTGAAGCCCTGCTTTCTGGAAATGGCTGAATATTTGCCTGCTGATGGGAAGCAGTGAGTGAATTCTTTATTTGGGTTTGCTTGCATGTGTTGCTTTGCCTTACATTTTAAACTGTCTATATATCAACCCATGAGTTTTTCTTGCTTTTGCCCTTGCAATTCTTTCTCCCGTTCTACTGCTGGGTTGGAGGGGGAGTGAGTGATTGGGTGGGGGCTAGCTGGGGTCAACCCACCATAACCTTTCCATGAGGCCGTCATGACAAGTTCTTCCCCCCACCTCTCCCTCTAAATCTTCATTTTTAAATATTCTTCCTTTTTAACTCACACAAAAACTGCTCAAGAGGTAGTCAATAATGGACAGAAGTAAGAAACATGTAAGTATGCAGTTTCACACTTCATTCATGTGCACAACTGTGAGGACACACGCAAAGGAGGCACTCAGAAATGTGGACTGACATCTCTCGAGAGATCTGCTCTTTTGACTCTGAAACAATCATTTTCCAAATGTTATTCGATACGAGTGATGTAACTGCTCTGTGTGACTGACCTCTTAGAACACTATGCCAAAGGCTGTCCTCAGTCGTAGCCATGCAACTGCATTGATTTTGGTGCGATTGCACGGGCATGGCTGCAGACAGAAGCTCACCTCGCTGACGTACCTCCCTCCACTGCAGAATAGCCCACTGTTTGGGTCTTATTTTTCCATCGTTGTTAGTTACTGCTTGCATAACTAAAGCAGTGGGAGATTCTGTTCTCCAGCCTGTACAAAGGCACATTGTCCTTAGCCCAGGTCAGGTAATCCTGGGAGGCCTTGCTCCTAAATTGCTTCCTTTGCTTCCTCACTCATTACTAGAATCCTCTGCAATTTATCTGATAAAATTTGATTTTTTTTTTTTTTGCATTACAATAGTGTGTAAAGAATTAATTTAGAATTCATTTAGAATGGCAATGATGGAGAAATGTTTGAGCCACTATCAAAGTTGTCTGTCAAAATTAAAGATGGATTTTTGGAAGAGGTTAGTGTTGAGATCATTCTGGTCCCACAGCTACCCTCTCTGTGTTTCAAATCCAGATGGTCCAAGCATACCCACAAGCTTTGCTAGCTAATTTACTTAATTACCCTCAATGCTAAAAACTGTCATCCTGTTTCTAGTCAGAACATACCTGTTTTCAGCTTCCAGCTGTTGGAGTCCATCAGAGGCCTGAATTTATTCCACTGAGGTTGTCTGAACCAGGACCTTGTCAACTAAGGGAAATGGGGAAGCCAGAAATCAAAATATACAGAGACACACTTCACAAAACAAACATGAAGACAAGAAACAAACCTTGCCAGTCATACTAATTGATGGGCTATCAAGAAACTACAGGCAACACTTCCAGGAAGATCACCCTGGACTTCACATCTGATAAGACTGTAAACTAGGAGAGACTGAAGACACTGGGCTGGGAAGGACTTGGGAGTTGATAGAGCTGTACAAACCCAGAGGGAGCATACAGGAGGAAGAAGGAGGAAGGAAGAACAAATAGGTGGGGTAGTCAGAAAGGGGCCCATTGCATATAAAATGGGGCTGGTCAGTAGGCTTGTCTGGTTGAGCCCACATGATCACCACATTCTGTCCTATTTTCTTATTAAGTCTTTTCTCAACCATCTCTGCATAATCTCACTCTATCCCATGTGTATGTTTGCTGCAAGAGCTAAGAGACAACTACAGATGAGATCATCTTGGCAACCTGCCACTGGGGTGGGAATGCTGTGTGTCCTGAAAACCAGCTGCTGGGAGGGACTGGCATGAGAGAGGCGGGCTGGGGGCTCAACACCCACATCTTGACCAGGACTACAGGTCACAGGCCATGCACCTGGTGCTTTCTTCTGACGGGTGGTGTGTGTGTGTGACTATGTGTCTTCCCCAAACCTGGTGTGCAGAAGGGGTGTGTGTGTGTGTATTTGCTCATGAACTTACGAAGTTAAACTGGACTAGTTGGTGAGTAGGGGTCCTCAGGTCTGGACCAGGGCACCAGGCAGACAAGGGGCTATGCTAATATGCCCAGGGGGACTGGAAAGTGTGGAGTGTGGGATGAGTGTATGAGTGTGTGCATGTTTGCTAGTGAGCATCAAGCTGGACTAGCCGGCAAGCAGTGGATCCATGAAGCAGGCAAGAGGGCCCAAGATCTGCACAGGGGTACCAGCTGAAGAGAAGGAGAAAGGGGGAGGAGACTTGGCTGTCTTATTTGATTCCCATATGTGGGTGCTGCTGCAGGCACCACAGTGTCTGTGGCAGTTTGTGGGACTGGCCATGCCAGTGTTCCCTGTGTGTGTGTCTCTGGGATATGTTCTCAGCTGCACCACTGGTTGAACCTGTAGACAGGAAAATGACAGCTGCATCCTTCAGACTGGGCAGGAGCCCCAGGTCCCCAGGCATGCTGGGCTGGGCTCCAGCATCCGGGCAGGAGAAGTCCTAGGCTGGAGAGGTTGGGGGGGTTGGCTACAACTCATAAGGTCCCTTAACAGAATTGGCCACCACTAAAAGGACAAACACACCTCCATTCCCGAGGAGGGATGAACACAGTTGGGCTCCACAAATAGATGGACCCAATGCGCAAGTGCAGGCTGAATAGGACCCTGCTCCAAGAAAAACATTGATTCTTAGGGTGAGTGACATTGTCCTCTGCTAGACACATCCATTAATTTCCAATGAGGGCTGATTAGGGTCCCACTCCACAGATAAGCAGACACCATTTGCTACCACAAACAGAACAGGCCCCTGCTCCAATGAGATATTGTGCGCTGGCAGCCCAGAAAGCCAACTGTATCCTGGGCTGTATCCAGAGAAGTGTGACCAGCAGGTCGAGGGAGGGGATTCTGCCCCTGTACTCTGCTCTGGTGAGACCCCACCTGGAGTGCTGCATCCAGCTGTGGAGCCCTCAACATCAGAAGGATATAGACTGGTTGGAGCGAGCCCAGAGGAGGCCACGAAGATGATCAGAGGGCTGGAGCACCTCTGCTATGATGAAAGGCTGAGAGAGTTGGGCGTGTTCAGCCGGGAGAAGAGAAGGCTCCAGGGAGACCTCATTGCAGCCTGCCAGTACCTGAAGGGGCTACAAGGAAGCTGGGAGAGGACTTTTTACAAGGGTCTGTCGTGACAGGAGAAGGGATAATGGGTTTAAATTGAAAGCGCAGAGATTTAAATTAGATATCAGGAAGAAGTTCTTCACGGAGAGGGTGGTGAGGCACTGGAACAGGTTGCCCAGAGAAGCTGTGGATGTCCCATCCCTGGAAGTGTTCAAGGTCAGGCTGGATGAGGCTTTGAGCAACCTGGTCTAGTGGAAGGTGGCCCTGCCCATGGCAGGGGGGTTGGAACTGGATGATCTTTAAGGTCCCTTCCAACCCAAACCATTCTGTGATTCTGTATGTGCAGTAAATCTTATGGAGGCCTCTACTCTAAGGACAGACTCACGTTAAGCATAACAGAGGGTTGAATAGGCCCCTGCAAGAACGGTAGGCAGGTGCTGAATCCAGCACTGGTCTAGCCGGGCCTCCCAAGGAGTCTGTACCAGAAGTCCTGCTTGAGCCTCACTGAGCTCTTTTGCCCTGTCTGATGTGACTGAAGATTTCACGGGGACTGGCAGTAGAAAAGACTACCCGTGCAATGCCTCGAGCTGTTACATTTTCAGGTTAACTAAAAGCAAACCCCGTTTGTGTCACAAGGGCTGATGGGCTCAGCTCTGTCCTGCAGCAGGGCTGTTGCAGAGGCAGCTGGAGGTGCCACCAGCATGATCCCCACTGCCTCTCCTCACAGAGGCCACCTCTGCAGCCTCCCCTCCTGCCAGCCCCTTGCCACAGACACCCAGTACAGCCATAAACAGACATGGAGCCCCAAACTCTTAAATTCATTTATATAGCATTGCCAAACAACTGTATTTCATGCTCTTTTGTGGTAAGCACTGTACAAACCCCAGCAAATCTCCAACCTAAAAAGTGAGGCCTAAGAGGAGTGTGAAGTGAGCAACACAGCTGAGGAGCAAAGTGAATTTCAAAGGTGTTTAAAAGATGTTTGCAGTCAAGTTTACAGGCCATCCGTTATTGTTATCACAGTATGCCACCACTCTCAAGACTATGTCTCTTTCTCTGTCTGGATTTTTTCATCTTATTGTCTCCTTACATCATACCGATGCAGTCTCATTTTCTGCTCCCTTGGATTCCTCCTGCAGGCAGTCATCCATGTGAGCTACAATGCCGTTGTATTTTTCATCTTTTTCCCATCTTCCCTTTTCAAAGCTTTTCAATTGAGTGAGGATCCTATTTCAGAAGCTTTTTTTTTTTTTGGCAAAATCTGATATTCCCCCCTTCTTGATAAATAATACGTGCCATTACTATACACAGCCATCTCCTCAAAATGCCATTTCAAAATACACCTAAATGGTTTAGTGCACAGTCTAAAAATGAAGGACCAATTTTATAAATACCTTGATTTTTTTCAGCCTTTATCTGTCACACCATATGTCCTCAGCAGATTTAATGACCTGTTAGAGGCAGGATAAAAAACAACAGTGGGGAGCGAAGTTTAGTAAATATACAATTCAAAGTCCATTTCATCTGAGGCCATACATTAGCATCTAATACCCACCTTACAACCCATGAGACACAATTTAAATGATGGATATTTCTATCTACATCTTCATGGTTAGACTTATTGTGTACCCAGTTATCCAGAGTAGCAGATTGTTGTCATCAGGAAGCCAGTTAATATCATCTTGATGTATTCATAGGCTGGGACGTAGAGTGCAGCAGGCTGGAGGCTCCTTTAATAAACTACCAGCACATTGTACCTACACAGGATCAGCTGCTTCAGCTCCTTCTCATCCCTAACAGTTTGTTCCAGGAGGTATCAGGGGCAATATTGGCACTGGCAATGCTGACTGTAAGCATCAGAGGAACCAGCAGCCCCCTCATGGCCTTTCTGCCTGAGAGGATTGATGTGACCCTCTGTATAGTAGGATCTTAAAGATGAGATATGATTTTATCACTCTGTCATCAAATCACTTTGATCAGGTGTTACTGGTTTTTTTGACTGCCTGCCTGCCTGCAGGATCCTTCAAGAGGACACTCTTCTTCTCTCTGCCCCTGTATGGGAAAGTTGGGGTTTCCACAAACCTAGCTTAAATTCTGAAGTAATGAGATACTGACTTTCAGTGAAAAGTCACCGTAGGCTAGGCCCAAGAGACCTTGTTCTCAGAGAATTAAGTGAACAGCAAGCTATATGAGAATGTTGGAAGAGATAGATGAATAAGCTTTCATGGGAAGCAGAGGACAAAGCTAATAATTCCATTAGTGTCATTTTTCAAAAAAGAATTGATGGTATTCATTAATTCAATCAGCTTCAATTGCTTGAAATCTGAGTATCTATTCTTAATAAAACATCTTTGTTAGACACTTAAACTAGGTGTCTGCCATTTCACTTTCCAGAGGACCATGGATGTCTCACTGGAACTGGACATGTCACTTTTAGGAAGTAGCTGTAAGATGGGAAAAAACACCTGTCCTCGGATGATAACAACTCCAGGATCAGCTTAGAGAATCTGCTCAGGGCTGGGTTAGGAAGAGAAATCTTATAAGGTGAAGGTCAGGTGTAAGGTATTGCCTGTTTTCCCCCTCATATTATGCTTAGCATCTTTGGATAATAGGCAACAAAACTCCAAACTGCTCCAAACTAATTCATGTCAACAAAGAAGCACCCAGATTAACTGGGTCTCAAGGGTACTACTCAGTGCTATTTACTTGTTTCTGTCCTCAGCCTTCCCCCAACAAGAAAAACACTTCTGTTGTTCTTTTCCTCTCCCCCCCATCATCTGAGATAACAATCCATTCCTTTCTGTGGATTTAGAGAGTCATGAAACTGGGTCTACACTCAGAAATGTGAAATAATCCAGATGGTAAAAAATACAATTATAAAAGAAGTATTTTTCAAAACTGAGGTAATTTGACAGAAATGGGAATGAATGGGTGGGAATGGGTTGGGTGTGGGATCCACCTGAACTAGGTGTTATAAATAAGATAGGATTTTTCTGTGCTCTCAGTCTCGTTCCTTTGACTAAGATGTTGCCAGAGTGTGCAGCTGCCTCTCTGCAAGAAGAGTCCTGTTTAACATGCTGAGGTGGGACATTTGCCTAGGGAAAAAAGAGGCAAAAAATAATAAGTATCTGATCTCTATTTACTAACAACATTATACAGCTAGGTGCAGTAAAAAAAATAAATTCTTGCCCCTGAAGAGGAATTTGGAAGACCAAGACCAAGGCCAAAGAAACCCTGGGAGATACATTTCACGTGGTTGTGATGTTATTGCCTGAAGAGATTTTCAGAGACACATTAGTCACGACAGACTATTCTCTCTGTCTTCCAGCTCCCCACCTAGAAGAGCCTGGGTCTCACATCGGACTTACACCGTATTTGTTACATTGGTACAAATAGGTTATAGCATCTTGATGCGCTACGGCTTCTCAAGCAGATGAAAAATTAGATATGATCTGCCAGTGTGCACTTGCAGCTCAGAAAGCCAATTGTATCCTGGGCTGCATCAAGAGAAGCTTGGCCATGAGGCTGAAGGAGGTGCTTCTCCCCTGCTTCTCCACTCTTATGAGACATCACCTGGAGTACTGCATCCAGCTCTGAGGCCCACAGCACAAAAAAGCCATGGCCTTGCTTGAGCAGCTCCAGAGGAGGGCCAAAAAAATTATCAAAGGGATGGAGCCCCTGTCCTATGAAGAAAGGCTGAAAGAGTTGTGGTTGTTCAGCCTGAGAAGAGAAGGCTTTAGGGAGGCCTTACAGCAGCCTTTCTATATATAAAGGGGCTTATAAGAAAGATAGAAAGAGACATTGTACCAAGGCCTGTAGTGATAGGACAAGGAGCAACAGTTTAAACTGAAAGAAGGTAGATATTGATTGGACAGAAAGAAATATTTTTTTATAAGGATGCTGAAACACTGGAACAGGTTGTCAAGAAAAGTTGTAGATGCCCCATCCCTGGAAGTGTTCAAGCTCAGTGTTCAAGATGGGTCTTTGAGGAACCTGGTCTAGTGG